>NW_027554627.1:0-16884 GCF_053574225.1 Canis aureus
CTTTTAGTCGCCGATCTTCTCACTTTAACTTGGATTGGAGGACAGCCAGTTGAACACCCTTTCATCATTATCGGACAGGTCGCCTCAATTCTATATTTCACCATCCTATTGATTCTTCGAAAATAATCTTCTAAAATGAAGAGTCTTTGTAGTATAATCATTACCTTGGTCTTGTAAACCAAAAATGGAGAGTAGTCGCCCTCCCTAAGACTCAAGGAAGAAGCTCTTGCTCCACCATCAGCACCCAAAGCTGAAATTCTTCTTAAACTATTCCCTGACACCCCCTACATTCATATATTGGACCACCTCTACTGTGCTATGTCAGTATCTCCAAAAAATCCTTCTTTCCCTCCCCTATGTACGTCGTGCATTAATGGCTTGCCCCATGCATATAAGCATGTACATGATATTATATCTTTACATAGGACATGTCTAGTCCAATTCCACAACCCATTGATCCTCAACAGTAACTAGATGCATATCACTTAGTCCAATAAGGGCTTAATCACCATGCCTCGAGAAACCATCAATCCTTGCCTGTAATGTCACTCTTCTCGCTCCGGGCCCATGCTAATGTGGGGGTTACTATCATGAAACTATACCTGGCATCTGGTTCTTACCTCAGGGCCATGACTCTATTTATTCCAATCCTACTAATTCTCGCAAATGGGACATCTCGATGGACTAGTGACTAATCAGCCCATGATCACACATAACTGTGGTGTCATGCATTTGGTATCTTTTATTTTTAGGGGGGGAATCTGCTATCACTCATCTATGACCGCAACGGCACTAACTCTAACTTATCTTCTGCTCTCAGGGAATATGCCCGTCGCGGCCCTAATGCAGTCAAATAACTTGTAGCTGGACTTATTCATTATCATTTATCAACTCACGCATAAAATCAAGGTGCTATTCAGTCAATGGTTTCAGGACATATAATTCTAGGACACACGTGTGTACACGTACGTACACGTGTGTACACGTACGTACACGTGTGTACACGTACGTACACGTGTGTACACGTACGTACACGTGTGTACACGTACGTACACGTGTGTACACGTACGTACACGTGTGTACACGTACGTACACGTGTGTACACGTACGTACACGTACGTACACGTACGTACACGTACGTACACGTACGTACACGTACGTACACGTGTGTACACGTACGTACACGTGTGTACACGTACGTACACGTGTGTACACGTACGTACACGTGTGTACACGTACGTACACGTGTGTACACGTACGTACACGTGTGTACACGTACGTACACGCGCAAGACATTAAGTTAACTTATACAAACCCCCCTTACCCCCCATAAACTCATGTCATCTATTATACACTTATTTATGTCCTGCCAAACCCCAAAAACAGGACTAAGTGCATACAATACTCACAAGCTTTATTTAAATTGTATACAAATGTATTGCTACTCTAGTTAACTTAACACAACAGTCTTACACGCATTCGATCTCGTGGTCTATCTATAGATAGCATCCCCTTTTTTTTTCCTCTCATATTTACTATGTATTTTATTTATTATACACACTACAATTTCAGTATAAGTTAATGTAGCTTAATTAATAAAGCAAGGCACTGAAAATGCCAAGATGAGTCGCACGACTCCATAAACACAAAGGTTTGGTCCTAGCCTTCCTATTAGTTCTTAGTAGACTTACACATGCAAGTCTCCACGCCCCAGTGAGAATGCCCTTAAAATCAGCAGTGATCTAAAGGAGCAGGTATCAAGCACACTCTTAAGTAGCTCATAACACCTTGCTAAGCCACACCCCCACGGGATACAGCAGTGATAAAAATTAAGCCATAAACGAAAGTTTGACTAAGCCATACTAAAAAGGGTTGGTAAATTTCGTGCCAGCCACCGCGGTCATACGATTAACCCAAACTAATAGGCCCACGGCGTAAAGCGTGTTTAAGATACCTTTGCACTAAAGTTAAAACTTAACTAAGCCGTAAAAAGCTACAGTTACCATAAAATAGACCACGAAAGTGACTTTATAATAATCTGACTACACGATAGCTAAGACCCAAACTGGGATTAGATACCCCACTATGCTTAGCCCTAAACATAGATAATTTTACAACAAAATAATTCGCCAGAGGACTACTAGCAATAGCTTAAAACTCAAAGGACTTGGCGGTGCTTTATATCCCTCTAGAGGAGCCTGTTCTATAATCGATAAACCCCGATAAACCTCACCACCCTTTGCTAATTCAGTCTATATACCGCCATCTTCAGCAAACCCTCAAAAGGTAGAATAGTAAGCACAATCATTTTACATAAAAAAGTTAGGTCAAGGTGTAACTTATGGGGTGGGAAGAAATGGGCTACATTTTCTACCCAAGAACATTCCACGAACGTTTTTATGAAATTAAAAACTGAAGGAGGATTTAGTAGTAAATTAAGAATAGAGAGCTTAATTGAATAGGGCCATGAAGCACGCACACACCGCCCGTCACCCTCCTCAAGTAATAAGACACAACCATAACCATATTAACTTAACTAAGACACAAGAGGAGACAAGTCGTAACAAGGTAAGCATACCGGAAGGTGTGCTTGGATTAATCAAAGTGTAGCTTAACTAAAGCGTCTGGCCTACACCCAGAAGATTTCATTACTTATGACCACTTTGAACAAAAGCTAGCCCAACTAACCCCAAACTTAAGTATCACAGACATATAAAGTAAAACATTTAGTTAAATAATAAAAGTATAGGAGATAGAAATTTTAATTGGAGCGATAGAGATAGTACCGTAAGGGAATGATGAAAGACATCTTAACAGTATTAAACAGCAAAGATTACCCCTTTTACCTTTTGCATAATGAACTAGCCAGAAACGACTTAACAAAGAGAACTTAAGCTAAGCTCCCCGAAACCAGACGAGCTACCCATAAACAATCTAAAAGGATCAACTCATCTATGTAGCAAAATAGTGAGAAGATTTGTGGGTAGAGGTGAAAAGCCTAACGAGCCTGGTGATAGCTGGTTGCCCACAAACAGAATTTTAGTTCAACTTTAAATTTACCTAAAAAAAAACAAAATTTTAATGTAAATTTAAAATATAGTCTAAGAAGGTACAGCTTCTTAGAATCAGGATACAACCTTTATTAGAGAGTATATACTAACATCACCATAGTTGGCTTAAAAGCAGCCACCAATTGAGAAAGCGTTCCAGCTCAACAAACAATATAACTTAATCCCAATCATATTACATCAACTCCTAATTATACCTCCTGGGCCATTCTATTTAAATATAGAAGCAACAATGCTAGTATGAGTAACAAGAACTATTTTCTCCCCGCATAAGCTTATATCAGAAACGGATAGACCACTGATAGTTAACAATCTGATAATATCAACCCAAAAATGAAATACTTATCTACCCTATTGTTAACCCAACACAGGCATGCATTTAAGGAAAGATTAAAAGGAGTAAAAGGAACTCGGCAAACACAAACCCCGCCTGTTTACCAAAAACATCACCTCCAGCATTTCTAGTATTGGAGGCACTGCCTGCCCAGTGACACTTGTTTAACGGCCGCGGTATCCTGACCGTGCAAAGGTAGCATAATCATTTGTTCTCTAAATAAGGACTTGTATGAATGGCCACACGAGGGTTTAACTGTCTCTTATTCCCAATCAGTGAAATTGACCTTCCCGTGAAGAGGCGGGAATGCCACAATAAGACGAGAAGACCCTATGGAGCTTTAATTAACTAACCCAAACTTATGGATACTAAATACCTACAAGGCATAACATTACACCATTATTGTGGGTTAGCAATTTAGGTTGGGGTGACCTCGGAATATAAAAAAACTCCCGAGTGATTAAAATTTAGACCCACAAGTCAAAATATAACATCACTTATTGATCCAATAATTTTTGATCAACGGAACAAGTTACCCTAGGGATAACAGCGCAATCCTATTCAAGAGTCCATATCGACAATAGGGTTTACGACCTCGATGTTGGATCAGGACATCCTAATGGTGCAGCAGCTATTAAGGGTTCGTTTGTTCAACGATTAAAGTCCTACGTGATCTGAGTTCAGACCGGAGTAATCCAGGTCGGTTTCTATCTATTATATAACCTCCCCCAGTACGAAAGGACAAGGGATGTAAGGCCTACCTCACAAAGGCGCCTTAAAACTAATAGATGAAGTCAACTCAATCTAACCAGTTTATCTCCTCATAAGCCCGAGAAAAGGGGCTTTGTTAGGGTGGCAGAGCCCGGTAACTGCGTAAAACTTAAACCTTTATTATCAGAGGTTCAATTCCTCTCCCTAACAAAATGTTCTTTATCAACATTATCTCTCTTATCATCCCAATCCTTCTTGCCGTAGCCTTCCTCACCCTCGTTGAACGAAAAGTCTTAGGCTACATACAACTTCGAAAAGGGCCTAATATCGTAGGCCCCTACGGCCTCCTTCAACCAATCGCAGATGCAGTAAAACTCTTCACAAAAGAACCTCTACGACCACTTACATCCTCCATATCAATATTCATTCTAGCCCCCATTCTAGCTCTATCACTAGCCCTAACTATATGAATCCCTCTCCCAATGCCCTACCCACTCATTAATATAAACTTAGGAGTCCTATTCATACTAGCAATATCAAGTCTCGCCGTATACTCCATCCTTTGGTCAGGATGAGCCTCAAACTCCAAATACGCTCTAATCGGAGCCCTCCGAGCAGTAGCTCAAACAATCTCATATGAAGTAACACTAGCAATCATTCTCCTATCAGTCCTCCTAATAAACGGGTCATTTACACTATCCACACTAATTATCACCCAAGAACATATATGACTAATCTTTCCGGCCTGGCCCCTAGCCATGATATGATTCATTTCTACTCTAGCAGAAACTAACCGAGCCCCCTTCGACTTAACTGAAGGAGAATCCGAACTAGTTTCTGGATTTAACGTAGAGTATGCAGCGGGTCCTTTTGCCCTATTCTTTCTAGCAGAGTACGCAAATATCATTATAATAAATATCCTCACAACAATTCTATTCTTCGGTGCATTCCACAACCCATTTATACCAGAACTCTACTCTATTAACTTCACTATAAAAACCCTCTTACTAACTATCTGCTTCCTATGAATTCGAGCATCATACCCTCGATTCCGCTATGATCAATTAATACACTTATTGTGAAAAAATTTTCTACCCCTAACTTTAGCCCTATGCATATGACATGTTGCCTTACCCATTATTACCGCGAGTATCCCACCCCAAACATAAGAAATATGTCTGATAAAAGAGTTACTTTGATAGAGTAAATAATAGAGGTTTAAATCCTCTTATTTCTAGAATAATAGGCTTCGAACCTAATCTTAAGAATTCAAAGATCTTCGTGCTACCAAACTTACACTATATTCTACAGTAAGGTCAGCTAAATTAAGCTATCGGGCCCATACCCCGAAAATGTTGGTTTATACCCTTCCCGTACTAATAAAACCCCCTATTCTCACTATTATTATAGCAACTATCATGGCAGGGACCATAATCGTCATACTAAGCTCGCACTGATTACTGATCTGAATTGGATTCGAAATAAACATGCTAGCCATCATCCCTATCCTCATAAAAAAGTATAATCCACGAGCCATAGAAGCCTCTACAAAATATTTTCTTACACAAGCTACTGCCTCAATATTACTAATAATAGGAGTCACCATTAACCTTCTTTACTCCGGCCAATGAGTAATCTCAAAAATCTCAAACCCCATCGCATCCATCATAATAACCACCGCCCTAACAATAAAACTAGGCCTATCTCCATTCCACTTCTGAGTTCCCGAAGTAGCACAAGGAGTAACACTTATATCAGGAATAATCCTACTAACATGACAAAAAATCGCACCTATATCCATCCTATATCAAATCTCCCCATCAATTAACACCAACCTTCTTATACTAATAGCCCTCGCATCCGTTCTAGTAGGAGGCTGAGGCGGACTAAATCAAACTCAACTACGAAAAATCATAGCATACTCCTCCATTGCCCACATAGGCTGAATAGCCGCTATCATTATTTACAACCCTACAATAATAATCCTAAACTTAACTTTATATATTCTAATAACACTATCTACCTTCATACTATTCATATTAAACTCATCCACCACAACCTTATCCTTATCCCACATATGAAATAAATTTCCCCTAATCACCTCCATAATCTTAATCTTAATATTATCCCTAGGAGGACTACCCCCATTATCTGGCTTCATCCCTAAATGAATAATTATTCAAGAATTAACAAAAAATAACATAATTATTATTCCAACACTAATAGCCATCACCGCTCTACTTAACTTATATTTCTACCTGCGACTCACATATAGCACCGCACTTACCATATTCCCGTCCACAAATAACATAAAAATAAAATGACAATTCGAGTACACAAAAAAGGCAACCCTACTACCCCCCTTAATCATTATCTCAACTATACTACTCCCGCTAACACCTATATTATCAGTCTTGGACTAGGAGTTTAGGTTAGACCAGACCAAGAGCCTTCAAAGCTCTAAGCAAGTGCTATACACTTAACCCCTGACCAAATCACCTCTAAGGGCTGCAAGAATCTATCTTACATCAATTGAATGCAAATCAAACACTTTAATTAAGCTAAGCCCTCCCTAGATTGGTGAGCTTCTACCTCACGAAATTTTAGTTAACAGCTAAATACCCTAGTAACTGGCTTCAATCTACCTTCTCCCGCCGCGTAGAAAAAAAAGGCGGGAGAAGCCCCGGCGGCGTCTAGGCTGCTTCTTTGAATTTGCAATTCAATATGAAAATTCACCACAGAGCTTGGCAAAAAGAGGACTTAAACCTCTATTTTTAGATTTACAGTCTAATGCTTTTATCAGCCATTTTACCTATGTTCATTAACCGATGACTGTTCTCTACTAATCACAAAGATATTGGTACTTTATACTTACTATTTGGAGCATGAGCCGGCATAGTAGGCACTGCCTTGAGCCTCCTCATCCGAGCCGAACTAGGTCAGCCCGGTACTTTACTAGGCGACGATCAAATTTATAACGTCGTCGTAACCGCCCATGCTTTCGTAATAATCTTCTTCATAGTCATGCCCATTATAATTGGGGGCTTTGGAAACTGACTAGTGCCATTAATAATTGGTGCTCCGGACATGGCATTCCCCCGAATAAATAACATGAGCTTCTGACTTCTTCCTCCATCTTTTCTTCTACTATTAGCATCTTCTATGGTAGAAGCAGGTGCAGGAACGGGGTGGACCGTTTACCCCCCACTGGCTGGCAATCTGGCCCATGCAGGAGCATCCGTTGATCTTACAATTTTCTCCTTACATTTAGCCGGAGTCTCTTCTATTTTAGGGGCAATTAATTTCATTACTACTATTATCAACATAAAACCCCCTGCAATATCCCAGTATCAAACCCCCCTATTTGTATGATCAGTACTAATTACAGCAGTTCTACTCCTACTATCCCTGCCTGTACTGGCTGCTGGAATTACAATACTTTTAACAGACCGTAATCTTAATACGACATTTTTCGATCCCGCTGGAGGAGGAGACCCTATCCTATATCAACACTTATTCTGATTCTTCGGACATCCTGAAGTTTACATTCTTATCCTGCCAGGGTTCGGAATAATTTCTCACATTGTCACTTACTACTCAGGGAAAAAAGAGCCTTTCGGCTATATAGGAATAGTATGGGCAATAATATCTATTGGGTTTTTAGGCTTTATCGTATGAGCTCACCATATGTTTACTGTAGGAATAGACGTAGACACACGAGCATACTTCACATCCGCCACTATAATTATCGCTATTCCAACAGGAGTAAAAGTATTTAGTTGACTGGCAACACTTCACGGAGGCAATATTAAATGATCTCCAGCTATGCTATGAGCTTTAGGGTTTATTTTCTTATTCACAGTAGGCGGGCTAACAGGCATTGTCCTAGCTAATTCGTCCTTAGACATCGTTCTTCATGATACGTATTATGTTGTAGCTCATTTTCACTATGTGCTCTCAATGGGAGCAGTTTTTGCCATTATGGGAGGATTTGCCCACTGATTCCCCTTATTCTCAGGTTATACTCTTAACGATACTTGAGCAAAGATTCACTTTACAATTATATTTGTGGGAGTAAATATAACTTTCTTCCCTCAGCATTTCCTAGGTTTATCCGGAATACCTCGTCGGTACTCTGACTATCCAGATGCATATACCACCTGAAATACCGTCTCCTCTATAGGATCGTTTATCTCGCTTACAGCGGTGATGCTTATAATTTTTATAATCTGAGAGGCCTTTGCATCCAAACGAGAAGTTGCTATAGTAGAACTTACTACAACTAATATTGAATGACTACATGGATGTCCCCCTCCATATCACACGTTCGAAGAACCTACATATGTAATCCAAAAATAAGAAAGGAAGGAATCGAACCCCCTAAAATTGGTTTCAAGCCAATGTCATAACCACTATGTCTTTCTCAATCAGGAGGTATTAGTAAAATATTACATAACTTTGTCAAGGTTAAATTATAGGTGAAACCCCTATATACCTCTATGGCGTACCCATTTCAACTCGGATTACAGGACGCAACCTCCCCTATTATAGAGGAGCTACTTCATTTTCATGACCATACACTAATAATTGTATTCTTAATCAGTTCTTTAGTTCTCTACATCATTTCCCTAATATTGACTACAAAATTAACTCATACAAGCACAATAGACGCACAGGAAGTAGAAACAGTATGAACTATCCTACCCGCCATTATCCTAATCCTAATCGCTCTACCTTCCCTCCGAATCCTTTATATAATAGACGAAATCAATAACCCCTCTTTAACCGTGAAAACAATAGGCCACCAATGATACTGAAGCTATGAATATACTGATTATGAAGACTTAAACTTTGACTCCTACATAATCCCAACACAAGAATTAAAGCCAGGAGAACTCCGACTATTAGAAGTAGACAACCGAGTTGTCCTCCCAATAGAAATAACCATCCGAATACTTATTTCTTCAGAAGACGTTTTGCATTCATGAGCTGTTCCATCACTAGGTCTAAAAACTGACGCTATTCCAGGACGACTAAACCAAACCACCCTTATAGCCATACGACCGGGACTGTATTATGGCCAGTGCTCTGAAATCTGCGGATCTAACCATAGCTTTATACCCATTGTTCTTGAAATAGTCCCCCTATCTTATTTTGAAACCTGATCTGCCTTAATAGTATAACCTAGACTAGACTTACTCATTAAGAAGCTATAAAGCATTAACCTTTTAAGTTAAAGACTGGGAGTTTTAACCTCCCCTTAATGAAATGCCACAGCTAGACACATCCACCTGATTTATTATAATCTTTTCAATATTTCTCACCCTCTTCATTCTATTCCAACTAAAAATTTCAAATCACCACTACCCGGAAAACCCAATAACCAAGTCTACTAAAATCACTAGTCAACATAATCCTTGAGAAAACAAATGAACGAAAATTTATTCGCCTCTTTCGCTGCCCCCTCAATAATAGGTCTCCCTATTGTAGTACTGATCGTCATATTCCCTTCCATTTTATTCCCAGCACCCAATCGCCTAATCAATAATCGGTTAATCTCCATTCAGCAATGATTAATTCAATTAACATCAAAACAAATACTAGCAATTCATAATCAAAAGGGACGAACCTGAGCTCTCATACTTATATCACTAATTCTATTCATTGGTTCAACTAACCTACTTGGACTACTACCCCACTCATTTACGCCCACGACACAACTCTCTATAAACCTCGGAATAGCAATCCCCCTATGAGCAGGGACAGTAATTACCGGTTTCCGCTATAAGACCAAAGCATCCTTGGCACACTTTCTACCCCAAGGCACCCCTCTTCCCCTAATTCCAATACTAGTAATCATCGAAACTATTAGTCTATTCATTCAACCCATAGCTCTAGCCGTTCGATTAACCGCCAATATTACTGCAGGACACCTCCTAATCCATTTGATTGGAGGGGCTACCTTAGCTCTTATTAATATTAGCGCGACCACAGCTTTCATCACTTTTATTATTTTAATTCTATTTACGATTCTAGAGTTTGCTGTTGCCTTAATTCAAGCCTATGTCTTTACCTTACTAGTAAGTCTATACTTACATGACAACACCTAATGACCCACCAAACTCACGCTTACCATATAGTTAACCCAAGCCCATGACCGCTAACAGGAGCCCTTTCTGCCCTTCTTATAACATCGGGTCTTATCATATGATTTCACTATAACTCAATATCCCTACTTACATTAGGATTCACAACCAACCTGCTAACCATATACCAGTGATGACGAGATGTGATCCGAGAAGGCACATTCCAAGGACATCACACCCCTATTGTACAAAAAGGACTACGGTACGGAATAGTTCTTTTTATTGTATCAGAAGTATTTTTCTTTGCAGGCTTCTTTTGAGCCTTTTACCATTCCAGCCTAGCCCCTACTCCTGAACTTGGAGGTTGCTGACCTCCCACCGGCATTATTCCTCTTAACCCACTAGAAGTTCCTCTACTCAACACCTCAGTCCTCCTAGCCTCCGGAGTATCTATTACTTGAGCCCATCATAGTTTAATAGAAGGCAATCGTAAACACATACTTCAAGGCCTATTTATTACAATCTCCTTAGGCGTATATTTTACACTATTACAGGCCTCCGAATACTACGAGACATCTTTTACAATCTCCGACGGAGTGTACGGATCTACCTTTTTTATAGCTACTGGGTTTCACGGACTACATGTAATTATTGGCTCCACATTCCTTATCGTGTGCTTTCTCCGACAACTATACTACCACTTCACATCAAACCACCACTTCGGATTTGAAGCCGCTGCATGATATTGACACTTTGTTGATGTAGTCTGACTATTCTTATATGTATCTATTTATTGATGAGGATCCTATTTCTTTAGTATAACTAGTACAATTGACTTCCAATCAGTTAGCTCCAGATCAACCTGGAAAGAAGTAATAAACGTAATACTAACCTTGATAACTAATGTAACCCTAGCGTCCTTACTTGTACTAATCGCATTCTGACTTCCCCAACTAAATATTTATACAGACAAGACAAGCCCCTACGAATGTGGTTTTGACCCCATGGGATCTGCTCGCCTACCTTTCTCTATAAAATTCTTCCTAGTTGCCATCACATTCCTGCTTTTCGACCTAGAAATCGCACTCCTACTCCCACTTCCCTGAGCGTCACAAACCAACAAGTTGACAACAATACTTATCATAGCACTCCTACTAATCTCCCTCCTAGCTGCAAGCCTAGCGTACGAATGAACCGAAAAGGGGCTAGAATGAACCGAATATGATAATTAGTTTAAGCCAAAACAAATGATTTCGACTCATTAGATTATGATTTATCTCATAATTATCATATGTCCATAGTATATATTAATATCTTTCTGGCATTCATTCTTTCTCTAATAGGTATACTTGTTTATCGATCACACCTAATATCATCGCTACTATGCTTAGAGGGCATAATATTATCACTATTTGTAATAATATCTGTAACTATTCTCAACAACCACCTTACATTAGCCAGCATGATACCAATCGTACTACTAGTATTTGCTGCCTGCGAAGCAGCATTAGGACTATCTCTACTAGTTATAGTATCTAACACCTACGGGACTGATTACGTACAAAACCTAAACCTCTTACAATGCTAAAAATTATCATCCCCACTATCATACTGATCCCCCTTACATGAGTATCAAAGCCTAACATAATCTGAATTAACACGACAACATATGGTTTGCTAATCAGCTTAATCAGCTTATTCTACCTGAATCAACCAAATGATAATACATTGAACCCCTCCTTAATATTTTTCTCTGACTCCCTATCAGCACCGCTACTAGCACTTACAACATGACTTCTACCCCTTATACTTATAGCAAGCCAACACCATTTATCAAAAGAACCCTTAACTCGAAAAAAACTATATATTTCAATACTGATTCTTCTCCAGTTGTTCCTAATTATAACTTTCACCGCCTCTGAACTTATCTTCTTTTACATCCTATTTGAGGCAACACTAATCCCAACCCTGATCATTATTACCCGATGGGGGAATCAAACTGAACGACTAAACGCAGGGCTCTACTTCTTATTTTATACTTTAATAGGATCTCTCCCACTCCTAGTAGCTCTCCTTTACATCCACAATTTCATGGGCTCCCTAAATTTTCTCATAATTCAATACTGAATTCAACCTCTGCCAAACTCCTGATCTAATGTTTTCTTATGATTGGCATGCATGATAGCATTCATAGTAAAGATACCTCTATACGGCCTCCACTTGTGACTACCAAAAGCACACGTAGAGGCCCCTATTGCCGGCTCCATGGTACTTGCCGCCGTACTCCTGAAATTAGGAGGCTATGGCATGATACGAATTACAACCCTACTAAACCCCCTGACCAACTTCATAGCGTATCCTTTCATAATATTATCTCTATGAGGCATAATCATAACAAGCTCTATCTGTCTCCGTCAAACAGATCTAAAATCCCTAATTGCATACTCCTCAGTTAGTCATATGGCACTCGTTATTGTAGCGGTTCTTATTCAAACACCATGAAGTTATATAGGTGCAACAGCCCTAATAATTGCCCATGGTTTAACATCCTCGATGCTATTCTGCTTAGCCAACTCCAATTACGAACGAATCCATAGCCGTACTATGATTCTCGCACGAGGACTTCAAACCCTCCTTCCCCTGATAGCAGCCTGATGGTTATTAGCAAGCCTCACAAATCTGGCTCTTCCTCCAACAATTAATCTTATCGGAGAACTATTTGTAGTGATATCCTCATTCTCATGATCCAACATTACTATTATTCTAATAGGAATTAACATCACCATCACTGCCCTATACTCACTTTATATACTAATCACCACACAGCGTGGTAAATATTCCCACCATATCAAAAATATCAAACCGTCATTCACACGAGAAAATGCCCTAATAACCTTGCATCTACTGCCTCTACTCCTCCTATCCCTTAACCCTAAAATTATTCTCGGTCCCATCTACTGTAAGCATAGTTTAACAAAAACATTAGATTGTGAATCTAATAATAAAAGCTCAAACCTTTTTGCTTACCGAAAAAGTACTGCAAGAACTGCTAACTCATGCTCCCATGTATAAGAACATGGCTTTTTCAACTTTTATAGGATAGAAGTAATCCATTGGTCTTAGGAACCAAAAAATTGGTGCAACTCCAAATAAAAGTAATAAATATATTTACTTCATGCATAATCACAGCTCTAGTCATTCTTACTTTGCCCATCATTATAACCTCTACTAAACTCTACAAAAATAAGCTATACCCATACTATGTAAAAACCGCTACTTCTTACGCATTCATAATTAGCATAATTCCCACAATAATATTCATCTACTCAGGACAGGAAACAATTGTTTCAAACTGACATTGAATAACAATCCAGACCATAAAACTATCCATGAGTTTTAAATTAGACTACTTCTCAATAATCTTTGTGCCCGTAGCCCTTTTTGTCACGTGGTCTATTATAGAGTTTTCTATATGATATATACACTCCGATCCTTATATTAACCGATTTTTCAAGTATCTTCTCTTATTTCTTATTACTATAATAGTCTTAGTCACCGCAAACAACATATTCCAACTATTCATTGGCTGAGAAGGAGTTGGCATTATATCATTTTTACTTATTGGATGATGATACGGCCGAACCGATGCAAATACAGCTGCCCTACAAGCTATCCTCTATAACCGTATTGGAGATGTAGGCTTCATTATAACCATAGCATGGTTTCTATTGAACTTAAACACATGAGACCTTCAACAAATCTTTATTACAACAAACGATAATTTTAATTTGCCGCTACTTGGCTTACTATTAGCAGCTACCGGTAAATCTGCTCAATTCGGCTTACATCCCTGACTCCCCTCAGCCATAGAAGGCCCCACTCCTGTATCAGCCCTACTTCACTCAAGCACAATAGTTGTAGCAGGAGTATTTCTTCTTATCCGCTTTCATCCACTAATAGAGCATAATCAAACTATTCAAACCCTCACTTTATGCTTAGGGGCTATTACTACACTATTTACTGCAATCTGCGCTCTTACACAGAACGATATCAAAAAAATTGTAGCGTTCTCTACCTCAAGCCAACTAGGCCTAATAATAGTAACAATTGGCATTAACCAGCCTTACCTAGCCTTCTTACACATCTGCACTCACGCATTTTTTAAAGCTATGTTATTCATATGTTCAGGGTCAATTATCCACAGCCTAAACGATGAACAAGACATTCGAAAGATAGGTGGCCTATTTAAAGTCCTTCCCTTCACCACAACTTCCCTGATTGTCGGAAGCCTCGCATTAACAGGCATACCTTTCCTTACAGGATTCTACTCCAAAGACCTGATCATCGAGTCCGCTAACACGTCGAATACCAACGCCTGAGCCCTCTTAATTACACTCGTTGCCACATCCCTAACCGCTGCCTACAGCACCCGAATTATATTCTTCGCTCTACTAGGCCAGCCCCGCTTCTCCCCTATAATCCTTATCAACGAGAATAATCCTCTCCTAATTAACTCTATTAAACGACTCCTTATCGGAAGTGTATTTGCAGGATACATTATCTCCCACAGCATCACACCCACCACCATCCCACAGATAACTATGCCTCATTATCTAAAAATGATAGCCCTTGCAGTAACTATCTTGGGTTTCATCCTGGCACTAGAACTAAACCTTACCATACAAGGACTCAAATTTAACTATCCATCTAATTACTTTAAATTTTCCACCCTCCTTGGCTATTATCCAACCATTATGCACCGCCTCACACCTAAAACAAGTTTAACCATCAGCCAGAAATCAGCATCTATACTTCTGGACTCCATCTGACTAGAAAACATCCTACCCAAATCAATCTCGTATTTCCAAATAAAATCTTCTACCCTTATTTCAAATCAAAAGGGTCTCATCAAGCTCTATTTCCTATCGTTCATACTAACTATAATTCTCAGCCTACTAATCCTTAATTACCACGGGTAACTTCCATGATAACCAACACACCAGTTAACAGCGACCAACCTGTAACAATCACCAACCAGGTTCCATAACTATATAAAGCCGCAATACCCATAGCCTCTTCACTAAAAAACCCAGAGTCCCCCGTATCATAAATTACCCAATCCCCTATTCCATTAAACTTTAATACTACCTCCACCTCATCATCCTTCAAAATATAGCAAGCAGTCAACAACTCAGACAATAGACCAGTAATAAAAGCCGCTAGAACAGCCTTATTTGAAACTCACACCTCAGGGTATTGCTCAGTAGCCATAGCAGTTGTATAACCAAATACTACTAATATACCCCCCAAATAAATTAAAAACACTATCAGCCCTAAAAAAGAACCCCCAAAATTCAGAACAATCGCACAACCAATCCCACCGCTAATAATTAGCACAAGCCCACCATAAATAGGAGATGGTTTAGTGGCAAAACCCACAAAACTCATCACAAAAACGATACTTAAAATAAATACAATGTATGTTATCATTATTCCTACATGGAATTTAACCATGACTAATGACATGAAAAATCATCGTTGTATTTCAACTATAAGAACATTAATGACCAACATTCGAAAAACCCACCCACTAGCCAAAATTGTCAACAATTCATTCATTGACCTCCCAGCGCCATCTAACATCTCTGCTTGATGGAATTTCGGGTCCTTATTAGGAGTATGCTTGATTCTACAGATTCTAACAGGTTTATTTCTAGCTATACACTACACATCGGACACGGCCACAGCTTTTTCATCGGTCACCCACATCTGTCGAGACGTTAACTACGGCTGAATTATCCGCTATATACATGCAAATGGCGCTTCCATATTCTTCATCTGCCTATTCATACATGTGGGACGAGGCCTATACTATGGATCCTATGTATTCATAGAAACATGAAACATTGGAATTGTACTACTATTCGCAACCATAGCCACAGCATTCATAGGCTATGTACTGCCGTGAGGACAAATATCATTTTGAGGGGCAACTGTAATCACTAACCTTCTCTCCGCCATCCCCTATATCGGAACCAACTTAGTAGAGTGAATCTGAGGTGGCTTCTCAGTAGACAAAGCAACCTTAACACGATTCTTTGCATTTCATTTTATCTTTCCATTCATCATCGCAGCTCTAGCAATAGTACACCTCCTATTTCTACACGAAACCGGATCCAACAACCCCTCAGGAATCACATCAGACTCAGACAAAATTCCGTTTCACCCCTACTACACAATTAAAGATATCCTAGGAATCCTACTCCTGCTCCTAGTCTTAATATCACTAGTTTTATTTTCACCAGACCTATTAGGAGATCCAGACAACTACACCCCTGCAAACCCCCTAAACACCCCTCCACATATCAAACCTGAATGATACTTCCTATTCGCCTATGCCATCCTACGATCTATCCCTAATAAATTAGGAGGTGTACTCGCCCTAGTATTCTCCATCCTAATTTTAGCATTCATTCCATTCCTCCACACATCTAAGCAACGCAGTATAATATTCCGACCCCTCAGCCAATGCCTATTCTGACTTTTAGTCGCCGATCTTCTCACTTTAACTTGGATTGGAGGACAGCCAGTTGAACACCCTTTCATCATTATCGGACAGGTCGCCTCAATTCTATATTTCACCATCCTATTGATTCTAATGCCAACAATTAGCGTTATCGAAAAT
>NW_027554628.1:0-43649 GCF_053574225.1 Canis aureus
CCTGGGCATTCTGGCATGTTGAATCAGAGCCAAAGCAGAATGAGAACAGCATCTGCAAAGGGGACAGGATAGGGGTGAACATGGAGGACAGGTTATATACAGGGAGGGAAGTCTGATAAGTATAGATGGGAATCAGTTTCTTATTGTCAATGGAAGAAATTACAAATACTGACAGAAAACTAGAAACAAATTTATAACTGTAGTGAACAATTTTAGCACCTCTTTCTCAGGGGTAATAGAATAGGAAAAAAAATTGTAAAGATACAGAAGACTGAACAACACACTTAACCAACATGACCTAATCAACATTTTAAAAACACTACAACTGCAGAATGCACATGCAAAATCCCATGCAAAGAGAATATTTACAAAAATGGACCACATGGCCAGACCATAAAGCTAAATGTGGAAAAGTTAAAATCTCAGTGAATATCATCTCTGACATGGTCTTAAATTACAAATCAAGCATGATATGGTTTCTGGAAAATACTCAAATTTTTGGAAATTAAGCAACACCTGTAAATAACCCTTGGGCCAAAGGGAAGTCACAAAGAAATTCAGGAAATATTTTGAATCAAACAAAAAGAAACCGTATTTGTGGGATGTGCTAAAATGGTACTGAGAGGGAAATATATAATAGCTTTAAATGCCCACAGTGGCAAAGAATGGACCTGTAATGTAAACTATCACAGCTTTTACTTCAAGAGAGCAGAAAAAGCAAAAACTTAAACCTGAGATGAGTAAAATAAAATAATAAAAAGAAGATGAATAATACTGATAATCCACTAAAGTAACAGTTGACAAACTTCTTATGAAAGGAGACAACAGTGAGTATTGTAGGCTTTGGAGGCAGCATATGATCTCTGTTGCATAGTCTTTGTTTTGTAAATATTTAACATGTAAAAACCATTTTTAACTCACATGTTATTAAAAATGGTCCTTGAGCTGCATCAGGGACTGATAAAAAAAGAGACACAAAAAGAGAGAGAACACATATTACTATCATTACAGAACGTACAACTGATAAAACGATAAAAATAATACAAGGACATTATAAATAACTTTGTGCCAATTAACTGAACTTAAATGAAAACAAATATATTGAGAGAAACAAATGACATAATTGGTCCAAAAAGACATGGAAAATCTAAACAGTACCATATTTATTAAAGACACATAATTACCTTTAACACCATCAGATACAAATAAATCATCATCAACAAAAGTCCTTTCCACAAAGAACTCCAAGTCCAGATGGTTTTGCTGGTGAATTCTATCAAACATTTAAGATATAATCCTACACAAATTCTATTTGAAAACAGAAAGGAAAGATGATCTTTTGACTTGTTTATAGGGCCAGCATAATCCATATGCTAAAACTTGACAAAAATATTACAAGAAGATTATAAACCAACATACCTCATCAATATAAACATAGAATATGAAACACCAGCTAATAAAATCCAAGAATAAATGAAAAGGGTAATATAACATGCTCAGTGATTTTACCCAAAAAATGGAAGGTTGACTCAATCTTTGACTCAACCTTCAAAAATCAATTCATGAAATTCACCTTGTTGTTAATAGAACAAAGAAAATTTATCTGATACTCTCAAAAGCTGTAGAAAAAGCATTTTACAAAATTCAAAACCTATTTATGATTTAAAAAACAAACTCCAAAACAAACTGGGAATAAATGAACTTCCTCAATCTGATAAAGGGCATCCACAAAAAACCTACAACTAGTAGCATACATAACAGTAAGAAATGGAATGTTTTCTCCCCAAGTTCAGGACAGCACACAGATGTATGTGCTCACCTCACTGTAACAGAGGTCCTGGCCTGTTCAACAAAGGAAAAGAAATAAAAAGCATAAAGATTGGGGGAAAAGAGTAAATTCTCATTATTTGCAGATAACATAATTCTATATGTAAAAAACCCTTAAAAAATCTATAAAAATTTATTAGAAAGAATAAAGTTAACAAGGTTGTAAGAATACTCAAAGATATACTTGAATATATACAACTATATTAAACAGTCACTGAAATTAAAGAAGACCTAAATAAATGGAGACATATGCCATATTAGTGGATTGGCAGTCTCAATATTATTAGGATTTCCACTCTCCCAAATTGACTAGATAGGTTCCTAACAACATTTATTAAGTGTTAAAATAACCTATTATTTTGAACAAAAAAAGTCAGACAAAACAAATACATACTATGCTTCCATTTGTTTCCAAGTAGAGACAGGACTGAGCTATACAAGGAGGCATTCTCAAGAATTATGAAAACAAAAGCAAGATATGAAATGCCATAAAAGGCAAGAGAAGGGAGCTCCCCGGAGTGAAGAGAGGTGGCAGTGGATACCTTGCGGTAAGGAGGAATAGCCAGGGAGTTTTTAGGGTAATGACAATATTCTTGGCTTGGGTTGCAGTTATAGGAGTCTTCCCTTTTCAGTACATTACAAATATGTACATTTGCATCATGTACTTTCCTTTATACATATTACATTCCTCAAAATAAATGTTTGAAAATGCGTTTTAATTTCCATACACAGATATATATTCTTTCTATCACAAGAAATGGTACTGAACAGCTCATTTAATTCAGTGTTAAACTAAGCACACATCACAACTGGATAAAATATATAATATGAATAAATAGAATCCACATCATCTTCAAATCAAAAATCCCTACAGCTTGTTTTAAAATGAGAAAATGAAGATTCAGAAGATGAAATTATTCACGTAATTACTTTGCATTTGTCATTTGTTATCAGGCAAATCCATGTGCTTTTAAAAGTATGTAGATGAGAAACAACAAAAAAGAAAACGTGAAAAGCAGGAAAAATGTTCTTAGTGATACAAATATATAAAACATACTCTATTTTACGTCTTGCATAAACCCTAAAAGGTCAAAAGACTGGTTCTGTGGTAAAAGAAATATTTGGGCAGCCACAAAGAGATTAAATCTCTTTTGTATACAAACAAGCGTAGCTTTACTTTTTCCCCTCTTTTAAAAAGAACAAATAAACCCAATGTAAAAATAAGAAAAAACTATGTAAATGCAACATAATTATGTTTAAACCACAGAAGACAGGAAATTTAGAGTTACAGATTCCATGGTAAGTTTTAATTCTATCCTTGTGTACATGTTTTATAAAAAGAGTCTTTCATTACATGATCACATAACACTATACCATGTAACAATCAGTTCAGCAAATGTTTATTTTACAATGTGTGGAAGGAAAATATTTTATAGAATAAATTACAGGAAATTAGTACATTATTTAGGTAGATTGCTCCTTAAAATTTCTGAAAGTCTTGGGTATTTACTGAATATTAATAGAAACACTCTTTTCTTATCTTCTAAAGAAAATGAAATTTAACTCTTATGGGTAAGCACTTATATTTGAAAGTCGACCTTTAGATTTTAAGGTTATTTTGAAGTAATGAAAAATAATTCATTATTAGGACATTAGGATTTTAGCAGGTTTTGAATTCTGTATGCCAGGCATTTCATATAAAAGAACAGTAGAGACTGAAGTAAATCATGAAAACCCATGAGTTCATAATAAATCCCCAAAATAGCCCTTACTGTCACTACTGGAGTTTGCTAGGGCTCCTAACAATTCAGATATCTGAAATTTGACTTTTTTTCGAAGAAAGGAAAGGCATTTATCCTTCTGCCTTTCCTGTATTAATTCTATTTCAGTTTAACCAAATAGTTAGCAATCAACTATGAGATAAACCTATAAAAATAGTTTTCTAAAGACCCCTCTTCCCTCAAAATCTCAAGGCCTCCAGAAAAAAAGATCAAATGACTTACAAAGACAAAAGAATTAGACTAGAATCAGACTTCCAAGAAAAAAAAAAAAAAGCTATGAAGCAAGTAAAAAATGGTGCATTTTTTTTTTACTTCAGTGAATAAAGTGGGAATAAAAGATTTTATATCTAGCAAGGCTGTCCTCTGAGTATTCATAGGAAAATAGCTTCAGTGGGTATTCACATGTGTGTCTGCACAGCAAAGGAAATAGTTACACAAAGAGGCAATCTATGGAATAGGAGAAAATATTTGTGAACCATAAACTGAGGAGTTAAAAATCAAAATATATAAGGAGTTCATATAAGTCAGTAGCAATCAAACAAACACCTTTATTTAAAAAAATGGGCAAAGGAACAGACATTTCTTCAGAAAAGACCTACAAATGGACAACAGGTATATAAAACCAGCTCAACATCACTAATCATCAGGAAAATGCATATCAAAGCTATAATGAACTATTGCCTCACTCCTTAAAAAATCTATTCCCCAAAAGACAGGAGATAAAAAATGTTTGCAAGGATGTGGAGAAAAGACAACCCTTGCACGATGTTGGTGGGAATGTAAGTTGGTACAGTAATTATGGAAAACAATATAAAGGTTCCCCCCAAAATGAAAAATAAACTATTGTATGATCCAGCAATCCAACTTTTGGGTATATATGCAAAGGAAGGAAATTCAGTATCTCAAAGAGATACTTGCACTCTCACATTCATTACAGCATTATTCATAATAGTCAGGATATGGAAACAACCTAGGTGTCCATCAGTAGATGAGTAGAAATTGTGAGTATATATATAAATAATGGAATGTTATTTGGCCTTAAAAAAGAAATACTGCTATTTGTGATATGGATGGATTTGGAAGACATTATGCTAAGTGAAATAAGCCTGACACAGAAAGACAAATATTGCATGATATCACTTATATGTGGAATCTAAAAAAGTTGAACTTGGATGTCCATTGATAGATAAATGGAAGAGATGTGGTATATATGTACAATGGAATACTATTCAGACATAAAAAGAATGAAATCTTGCCATTTGCAACAACATGGATGGAGTTAAAGGGAATAATGCTAAGCAAAATAAGAGAAATAAAAATACCATATGATTTCACTCATATGTGGAATTTCAGAAACAAATGAACAAAGGGTAAAAAAAGAGAGACAAACCAAGAAACAGACTCTTACCCATAGGGAATAATAGATGGTTACCAGAGAGGAAGTGGAAGGGGGAATGGGTAAAATAGGTAATGTGGATTAAAGAGTACACTTATGTGATGAGCATTGAATAATGTATAGAAGTGTTGAATCACTATATTGTACACCTGAAACTAATATAACACTCTAGGTCAACTATACTGGAACTAAAAAACTTTTTTACAAAGTTGAACTTAGAGAAACAGAATGTAATGGTGGTCACCAGGGCTAGGTGGAGGAAATGGGTCAAATGTACAATGTTTCAGTTTTAAAGTACCTAAGTTCCAGAGATCTAGGGTACAGAACAGTAACTAGACTAATAATAATGTATACTGGTATCTTGAGTGTTCTTATCATACACCCAAATAAATGAATAACTGTGTGAGGTAATACACTAATTAGCTTGATTGTGGAATTATTACACAAGGTACATTATATCAAACACAACGTTGTATACCTTAAATATACACAATTTTAAAACTGTCAATCATATCTCTAAAAATTAGAAAAAAGTAAAACATTTGAAACCTTATGGAATTCTGCACCCATGAATCCTTTATGAAGATTTTACTACAGGATGAATTCCAAACAATTAAAATATGATAAAAACTTCAGCAAAAACTGATTAGTGTGTGTACACGTGTGTATATACACATATATATGACTAAACAAGAACACAATAATGTTCAAATATTATATGTTTTGACAAAGTAGAAATAATGCACTAAAAAATGGGAGGTAAAGGGGCACCTGTGTGGCTTAGCCAGTTAATCATCTGACTCTTGAATTAAGCTCAGATCTTGATCTCAGGGTCATGAGCCTACTTTAAAAAAAAAAAAGGTAAAGGGAAGGAAAAGAAAGAGGGAAAGAAAAAACAGAATACACTTACTGACTATTATATAGAAAATAGATAGGAGTTAAAAGATAACCAGTAAAAACTGAGGAACTAAGCAGCAAAATGACATAACAGAAAGGAAAAAGAGGGCAGTAGAAAAATGTACAGGTACAGGACAATGACTAGAATAAAACAAGAATGCAAAGCTTTCTAAGTAACAACAAAAACTAGCAAAGACTACAAATCTTTTTTTTTTAATTTTTTATTCATTTATGATAGTCAGAGAGAGAGAGAGAGGCAGAGACATAGGCAGAGGGAGAAGCAGGCTCCATGCACCGGGAGCCCGAAGTGGGATTCGATCCCGGATCTCCAGGATCGCGCCCTGGGCCAAAGGCAGGTGCCAAACCGCTGCGCCACCCAGGGATCCCTACAAATCTTTTTGAAAAGCAGCAGCAAATATAATAAAATATGATTATGAAATATTATTACATTGTTGAGACCAAATGTATCAGTCATATCAACAAGTGTGACTGCATTCAATTCATTAAAAGAACAAGTATCCTGGGTGCCTGGGGTGGCTCAGGTGGTTAAGTGTCCAAAACTTGATTTTGGCTCAGATCATGATCTCAGAGTTGTGAGTCAGGCCCCCACTGGGCATAGAGTCTGCTAAAGATTCTCCCTCTCACTCTGTCTCACACCCCACTCTCTCTCACTGAAAAAAAGAGAAGAAGAGCAAATATTCTTAATTTGGCTTGCAAAGCAAGACCCATCTATATACTATTTTAAAAGGGAATACTTAAAAGAAAATTATTCAAAAAAGGCTAAAAATAAAGGGTAGGCCAAGATATCCCAAGAAAATGCAAAAAATAAGAAAGCAGGAGTAAAGATTCTGATATCAGACAAAGTAGAAATCAAGCCCAAATTCTTTTAAACAAAGCAGAGAATAGCCCTTGTAATATTAAAAGCCAAAATTAACAACTATTAAAAACATTTATGTGCCAAACTATATAGAACTTGCCTTTAAGAAGTAAAAACTATATAAGATGTAAGAAGATACAGATAGAAGCACACTACTGATAAAAGGCTTTATTATACTATTTTTAGTATAACACAGCTTAAGTGTACAAACAACGCTAAGTAGAGATAAAAGCTAAGTAACATAATATACATCAAACTCTACATTCTGTTGACATAGAATACATTTTCATCCCAAGATGCTGTGCAAAAATTTACTTTGTATAAGCTTGTAAAAAATCACTAACTTCCATAAAAAGTAGAAATTGAAAAATTAGCCCAGACCAAAACATAGTACAAGCTTCTCCTGCTACCCAAAATTAAAGTGTTCCTATGAAACTTTTCATTAGCCAAAAGGGAATAGAGCAAGGACACATCTTAGGACACATCTTGCTAATGGATGCACAATATTGAGATAAAACACAGATGCTCACAAGACATAGTTCAAAGCTATGGTGGCTTGATGCTGAGAGCAGTACCCAGGAAAGGAGCTTGACACTGCCACTCTCACTGCTTGGAATGCACACTACCTCTGTAAGGGCTCACTGAGAAATGAATGCTGAATGCTATTTTTGCTTTTTGCCTTTTTTCCATAAAAGCAAAAATCTTGGGATCCCTGGGTGGCTCAGCAGTTTGGTGCCTGCCTTTGGCCCAGGGCATGATCCTGGAGTCCCGGGATTGAGTCCCACATCGGGCTCCCTGTGTGGAGCCTGCTCCTCCCTCTGCCAGTGTCTCTCCCTCCCTCTCTCTCTCTCTCTCTCTCTCTCTCTGTCTCTCTCTGTCTCTGTCTCTCTCTCTCTCTCTCTCCGTCTGTCTCTCATTAATAAATAAATAAAATCTTTAAAAAAAGCAAAAATCTTCAGATTTCTTTTGGTTAGTGAGAACAGGTACTAATGTAGATCTTTCAAAAACATGATGTGGCATAATGTTAACTTTCAAAAAGTGGGTGATGCCTTTATATTGAGAAATAGCTAACAAAACAAAAAATTAAAAAGTTCTTCCTTGTAGAATAACAAAAAAAATCTATTAAACAATTCCTGGGCTAAAAGGAAAATAAAAACTGATATAAAAGGATTTCCAAAAAATGATGATAATGAAATCACTACATATCAACTATACAAGAGATATTTAAATCATGTCAGAGGAAAATTCATGCACAAATTACTTTTATTATTTAAACAGTAATGAAACTAAATAACTTCCTAGCTCAAAATATTAGAAAAAAAGTTACAAAATACACCAAAAGAAAGCAACAAGGAATTAATAAAGATAAAAAAAAATAATTTGTGAGAGAAAGAGTGAGAGATCACAGAGGCAGAGGGAGAGGGAAAGGCAGACTCGCTGCTAAGCAAAGAGCCTGATGTGGGGATTGATTCCAGAACCCCAGATCATGACCTTCCCCAGATCATGACCAGATGCTTAAAACTGAGCCACCCAGGCACCCTGGGTTTTTTTAGAATTAAACAATTAAAAAAATCAAAATAGAATAACCAGATAATTTGATCAGGAAAATACTAGATGAAAGCTCACATATACCAAAAAATATATATACACCAAATATATATATATACACACAAATATATATATATACCATTAAAAAGACAAAATTTAAAAATCATAAGATATGACTTTGTAGACCACTTACTCAAATAAATTCTGTCATACAATTTGCCTTGAACATTTTACAAGGAGATGCAGATTGCCATAAATGACCATTAGAGTAGGGAGGATAAAGAGATTCTATAGAAGAACTAGAGAAAGCTAATAAGGAACTAATAACACACACACATAGTAGGGCCATTTGATTGCACAGTAGACTTCTATTGAACCTTTAAAGTCTAGGTGGTCTCATTGATCAATAAATCATTCCAGAGTAAAGAAATGAAAGAAGACTTAATTCCTTTTGTGAAGCAGGTACAACATTGATACCTAGACTTGACAGAAAAGAAAAAAAAAAAAAAAGAAACAAGCCAATGAACGTCATTCATTTCATTAAAAAGAAAATAAAATATTAGGAAACAAAAGCAGATACTACACTAAGAAAACAGTACATTATAACCAAATGAAACAATTTCTGGAATGCAAGGTTGGTTCAGTGTTTAGAAACCCGCTTAAGGCCATATGAGCACATAAAAGGGAAAAATCATAATGATTATTTCCATAAATGTTCGAACACTCTGACAAAAATTAAATACTTTTCTGATTAAAAACAACACTTTAAAATAGAAATTGATTTTTAATTTAATTTGAATTTTAAGATGATAAAATATATAATTTAGTTCTCAAGATGTTATTTTACTTGCTATAAAAATACTAGAGGCACTTCCACTAAAATCAGGAAAAAAGGCAAAGAAGACCACTAACTATACAACTATCCAGTATTATGCTAGGAAATTAGTTAATGAAATCAGACAAGAGAAATCAATTTAAAGAACTTCTAAAGAAGAGATAAAATTTTCTCTGGAATACCCTAGGGCAGAAGTCGGCAAATTTTTCTGTAAACAGGTAGATAGTATTTTAGTTTTGTGGGTCATTCAGTCTCTGTTGCAACTATTCAACCCTGCCATTGTAGCCAAAAAGCAGCCAAAGACAGTAATAAATGAATGAGTGTGACTGTGTTCCAATAAAACTTTATTTATAAAGAAAGGGTTTGGACCATGGGCTACAGTGTGTCAACCACTGTGCTTAGACAGTTAATAATAAAATGAACTCAAATAATGAGAGCATTCTGTAAGATAGCTCCATATAGAATTAATATATAAAATTTAATAGTGTTCATAGAGACAATTAATTGAGGGACATAATGGCAGGAAAAAAAACCATATATAACATCAACAAAGAAGATGAAATACTTAGGAATGACCTGAACAAAAATGCACAAAATCCACATTAAGGAAACTTTACTCTTCAAAGTGAAAAATCTACACTTCAACAAAGAGTCCTATAATTTCACTGTGGTTATGGAGGATGTTAAGGGAAGCTGGATAAAGGGTATATGGGAAATCTCTCTATTTTTGCAACTTTTCCATAAGTCTGGTGCTACTATAAAAGTTAGGTGATCCCTGGATGGCTCAGTGGTTTAGCGCCTGCCTTTGGCCCAGGACGTGATCTTGGAGTCCCGGGATCAAATCCCTCGTTGGGCTCCCTGTGTGGAGCCTGTTTCTCCCTCTGCCTATGTCTCTGCCTCTCTCTCTCTCTCTCTCTCTCTCTGTCTCTATGAATAATAAATAAGTCTTAAAAAAAAGTTTAAAAAATGTTTTTAAAAAGTTAAGATCCTGACGTAGAAAATAAATCATGGATATTTATTAAGTTTTAAGCTTCTATGCTTTTTATTTTGGATTTTTACAGTCTTTTAATAGAAAATTACATTTCGCAAACTGCAAGTGTTTTTTTGCAATGTTGGTGTGATTTCATATACCTGAAAGCCAGATTACTTCCAGATGAATTTTGTACATTTCAAGTAGATATTAAGTCAACAAGAAGAGAAAATTCAGCACAAAAAATCTACTTTTTCACGAACTTTGTATGTCAGAATGCTGTTCCATTTTAGCTCCTGGGCAAGGGCATAATTAATATGAAATAATTCATATTGAGTTTCTAAAAGCAGTCATCTGAAGTACTGAAAAAAGCCAATAGAGTTTTATGAAATCATTGGTTTCTCAAAAATCATTTTTGATTCAGTAGCCAAATTGTTATTATTAAGATGTTTCTGATTCTTATTTAAAAGGGAGAACTGCTTATGCATTCTATTGCACAAAGTTCATAAAACTGTGCTATGAGTATATGTTTATCCTGCTATGTGACCTAAGCCTTAGCCACAGCCACAGCCACAGACAAATCACTAAAACATAAAACTGCTAGTCATTAAAATAATGAATTATATCAGACTCACATGCGGGAGAGGTATTTGTTTGTCATTTCCTTACCATTTACCTGAAAGCTCAAAGATGCAATAAATCCTACAAATCTAGCAAGAACAGCCATGCCTGAAATATGATGCCAAGAGCAATGCTGTTTGGATTCTTACCAAGTTCAAAACACTGTTTTCTGAAACCACCTTAGTGCGTTTATAAAAACATTTGTGGGAAAACCGTATTTAAGAGTACAAAAGGATCCATCAACCCCTTGTTGCACAAGGAAGGACAATTTTGTCTTTATCTTATGAGGCCTTCTCAGAGAATGTGACAGTTTTGAACTCTTTTGCTCTTTTAAATGTTCTCTTTCCTTTCTTTCTTTCTTTTTTTTTCAATAACTCATTTAATTTCCCTCACAACTCTTGCTGATTCTTCTGTTTCTTTATAGGTACTTCCTGTACATTGCTTCTCCCTGAAAGATCAGGTTCAAGTAGGATCCTGTTCATTCTGCTTTCATCCTCACAATCTCTCATGTATAGCTATGACTTCAGTTACCAAATATTATGACGCTATGTCTAACCTGCATCTCTATCCTGAGCTTTAGACACGACTAAATCCAATAACTGGTCGCCATCAGCACATGAACATGCCATGGGAACCTCAGTGTCCACCCAACTGTAACCGAATTCACCATCCATTCCATAAGAAATGTTTGTTGGGTGTCTACCCTGAGCCTTGGACTGTGTTAGGTACTATAATGATGAACAAGTTGATTTCATTCCTCCCCTAGTCAAGTTCCTTCTTCCTTCACTAGTACTGTACCTATATCCCCCATGTCAGTAAGTGGTGGTACCATTATCTATCTAGTTGCCAAAGTCAGAAACCTAAATATGCATATGATATCAAAGCAACATACTGTACATCTTACACTCACATAATGTGACACATCAAATTTATTCAATTAAAAAAAAGAATCCTAAATATTATCCATCACTACTCCTTCTTCTTTAGAACTCATGTTTAATCATTCACCGGGTTTTATTCATTCTTCCCCTTTATATCTCTTTAATCTGTCAATTTCTTTATTTTTTATTATATTATATTCCACTGGCTTAGTTTAAGCCACCTTCACCTCTGGCCTACAATGATCCCTTAACATGATCCTCTGTCTCATGTTATACTTAAAACCTTGTAACTTTCAGTCAACTTTCAAACAAAAAGTAAATGTATTAGCATGATGCAAAGGCCTGAATTGTAATTGCCTATTTACATATCAATGCCACAGCCTCCAAGCTTCTAATTGCAGGTGAGAGTTTAAAGTGAGTTATTCCCCATTTAGGGGCCACTTGTTCTCAACTTAAAGCAAATTAAATAGCATGATTAATTTGATGCAAAAGTAACATAGAAACAAGGAATTCATCTGTAGATGAGTACAGATACTAGACAGTCTGACTTTAATTTTCTATTTACGTATTATCATTTTAAATTGTTATTAATCGAACCCACTGCTACATGAACATTTACCCAGTACTTATTACATAAGTACTTTACACATATTAATTAACACAGTCATCACAACAATCCAATGAGATAGGTATCCTTACCATTCCCATTTTATATATGTTGTAACCAAGACATCAAGTAGTTTAATAATTTGCCAAAGGAAACATAGTTGGTAAGTGATAAGACTGGCATCCAAGCAATGGTTCCAGAATCTACGCTTTTTTAAAAGATTTATTTATTTATTTATTTGAGGGGGGGAGAGGCAGAGGGAGAGAGAGAATCTCAAGCAGACTGCATGCTGACTGCGGGAAGCTGATGCAGGGCTCCATCTCAGGACCCTGCGATCATCACCGGAACTGAAACCAAGAATCAGATGCTTAACTGACTGAGCCACCCAGGCGCCCCAGAATAAAAGGGGATTGTGAAAGGTATTAAACAAGAACTTTAATTTTGTAATGATACGTATTTATCATATAGACTATATAGAAACATATAAAGAAGAAAATAAGAAGTGATCCCAAATCCTGTCTTTCAGAAATAATGATCATTGATAATTAATGTAAATGATTCTGGACATTTCTTTATGCCTAAAGCTAAACAGGATGGATAGACAGAGAAAATGAATGCATAGATGATAAACAGATAAGAGAAGGTTGTATACAGTATCTACTGATTCATTTATGTGAAAGAGGATAACTCACTTATCTTGTATTTGTTTTATTTTTATCAGATAGTTGTATTGTTAAATTATTATCATTAGTATCTATAAAATAGTATGATTCCTCCAATGATAACTCCTCCATTATTTCCTTAGTTTAATATTTAAAGAAACTCAATGGTCTCTACTGATACATTTTAGCCATATTTTGCTGTTGTATTTATTTATTCATGATAGACATAGAAAGAGACAGAGAGGCAGACACAGGAGAAGGCAGAAGCAGGCTCCATGCCGGAAGCCTGACATGGGACTCAATCCCAGGACTCCAGGATCGTGCCCTGGGCCAAAGGCAGGCACTAAACCGCTGAGCCACCCAGGGATCCCTAGTTTGCTGTTTTAAAATACTTTAATTTCTTGATTGACTTTCTGTAATTGGCAATTTTTTTCAAGAAGATCTAGTACTATGTTTACCGAATCCTTGCATGATTGAGAATGTGCTACTACCTTCACACTTGAAGAACAACTGGGCTGGATGTGAAATTCTTGGGTAATATTTTTTTTCTACCTCACAATGTTAATCTGTGGGATTTGATCCTTTAATTAATGTTTTTTGACCTTAAAAGAAGTTGTGGAGGAATATGAAGGCATTTTGTCCTCATGGTTTGTTCTTTTGCCTAGATATATTTGTTTTTTCCTTTACTTTTGAGATACAAGTAGATTTATCAGGATGCATTACTGTAGGCTATTCTGTATCAATATTACTAAGGTCTTGTTGGGTCTTTTGGTCTACAGAATCACATAAAATTTTTTTCTATTGTTATCTTTAATTAAGATCATATTCCACTGGTTCTAGCCTCTTCTTAAGGAATATCCATTATGTTTAAGTTGGGTCTCCTTGGGTTCCATATTTACCAATTTCCCTATTGTAATATTAATATATTCTTCATTTCATTTTACATTTCCTATATACCACTTGCCTGATGGTGTTTTTGGTTGTGTCTATCACACTTCTTTTGCATCTATTCAGACTTTAAGTTCAATAATTTTTTTATTTCTCTTCTGAGCTCTGACAACTAGTTTGTCATAACAACTTAAGTTGTCTTATAAAGTCTTTTTGTAAAATTTTATGTAATTTCTTTTGGCTCCTTTATTATGAGGGAGTATACTGTCTTAATAGCCTTGTGATTGTAGGGAAATTTTTTGTCTGAATCTATCTGTTTCTTTTTATGATGGAATTACCTCAAAATCCTACAAAAATCTGCTATTCTCTTTGCCTTGTGAACACATCTCTTTCATTCAGTTTTGAGCATTCAAACAGTCAATCTGGCTTACTCCAAATCTCTAAAAATTTATAGCTTCATTGTGTTGCAATCCAGCAGTCATAGTCTCTAGTATTCTTTTCACTCCAAGGGGTCTCCAACAGTCTGCTTGGGCTAGAAGACTGCTGTAGACAATATAAAATAACATGTACATATGACTTTTCGTTAGGCTCCACTTCTGGTGTTTTACGTGCAAAACTAGGTCTCTGATGGGAAATTCCTCACTTCTTCCAAGGCCTATTTACTCCCCTAGTCTCTGTTATGAAGAAAAAAAAAGGTTGGCTATACATTTCATGACCATGACACTTATTTGGGGGGAAATCTCGAGATATGAAGCAGCATGTGTTAGCTGTCAACATATTACACACAGGTCAGTAATTTACCTACATTTTTCAGGTGTGTTTTACATTTAAGATTTGGAACTGTGGCATTTCCTTGTTTGAGAGGACATACCTTTTTCCTACTTCTCTTCTTTTTTTGTAGTTTTCATATTAACCAGAAGTCAAATGTTGCATAAAGCTATTCAAACTAGTACTGTATATTTACAAATAATGTTTGTTTATAGCCATTTCATTATCTACTCTAACATAGTAAAATTACTTGTCTGTCTCCTCAACTCAGTCAGAAAGTCCTTGAGGCTTGCTGTTTATTACTGAGTTGTTCTTTCATTACATTTTGTTGCTTCAAAACCTATGTTAAGATTCAGAATAAGAAAACTATATGGGGTCCCCAAGTGGCTCAGTCGGTTAAGCCTTAGATTGAGTCCTGCATTGGGCTCCCTCTCAGCAGGGAGCTTCCTTCTCCCTCTTCCTCTGCCTGTTGTTCCCTCTGCTTGTGTTCTCTCTGTCAAATAAATAAATCTTAATTAAAAAAAAATGTAGCTGTTTTCTCTGGCTTTTCCTTGAATGGGTTCAACTGAAAAATCAATATAACAATTTGCCTAATATAGTTATATTAAAAAGAGTTTGAAGGCCTGTTGTAAAAGTAATGTAATGATGACATTTAAAAGTAATTTTTACAGGTCAACTAGATAACCTGGTAATGACTTATGTGGAAATCATTAAATCAGAGATACAGAATAGAAGGAGGGGCTTTGCAATAATGAGTTCTAACCTATATGAATGGAATTCAATATATTTGTTATTTATTCTTGGAGCAGAACAGAAAACCCAGAAATAAATCCATACTTATGTGGTCAATTAGTTTTTGACAAAAGAGGAAAGAATATGCAATGGGAAAAGACAGTCTTTTCAACAAATGGTGTTGGGAAAACTGGACAGTTACATGCAAAAGAATGATACTGGACCACTTTCTTATACTATACATAAAAGTAAGCTCAAAATGGATGAAAGACCTAAATGTGAGACCTGAAACCATAAAAATCCTTTAAGAGGGACGTCTGGGTGGCTCAGCGGTTGAGCAGTCTGCCTTTGGCTCAGGGTGTGATCTCAGAGTCCTGTGATTGAATCCCACATCGGGCTTCTGGCATGGAGCCTGCTTCTCCCTCTGCCTGTGTCTCTGCCTCTCCCTCTCTCTCTGTGTGTGTATCTCTCATGAATAAATAAATAAAATATTTTTAAAAATCCTTGAAGAGTGTGCAGGCAGTAATTTCTGACACCGGCCATAGCAAAATCTTTCTAAGTATGTCTCCTGAGGCAAGGAGAACAAAAGCAAAAATAAACTATTGGGACTTAATAAAAATAAAAAGCTTTTGCATAGCAAAGGAACCAATCAACAAAACTAAAAGGCAACCACCCTAATGGGAGAAGATATTTGCAAATGACAGATCCACAATAAAAGGTTAGTATTCAAAATATATAAAGAACTTATACAACTCAACAGCCAAAAAAAATAATAACCCAATTTAAAAATAGGCAGAAGACATGAACAGACATTTCTTCAAAGAAGACATACAGATGGCCAACAAACACATGAAAACATGCTCAACATCACTTGGCATCAAGGAAATACAAATCAAAACCACAATGAGATATCACCTCACACCTGTCAGAATGGCTAAAATCAGTAACATGTGAAACAACAGGTGCTGGCAAGGATGTGGAGACAGGAACCCTCTTGCAGTGTTGGTGCGAATGCAAACTGGTGCAACTCTGCAGTATGGAGATTCCTCAAAAAGTTAAAAATAGAGCTAACCCTATGATCCTGGAATCACACTACTGAGTATTTACTTCTAAAATACAGAAACACTAATTCAAAGTGATACATGAACCTTTATGTTTATTGCATTTACAATAGCCAAACTACTGGAAGAAGCCCAAGTGTACACACACACACACACACACACCCCGATACACACAATGGAATATTATTTAGCCATAAAAAGAATACAATTTTTACCATTTGCAATGACATGGATGGAGCTAAAGCATATAATGCTAAGTGAAATTAGAGAAAGACAAATATCATATTCTCACTCATGTAGAATTTAAGAAACAAAACAAATAATAAAGGAAAAAATACAGAGAGAGACAAACCAAGAAACAGACTCTTCACTATAGGGAAAAATTGATGGTTACTATATACATATATACATTATACACTCTACTTTCAAGATGAAGCTTGAGAGGTAGAAAGGGGCCAGGAGGCAAATGCTTTGAATACCAGGGTAAGGAACTTAGGTTGGGTTTTCAAAGCTTGAGAGGGCATTGATAGTTCTTTAGGCCAAGAAAACAACCCTATCAGACCTACAGTTTGGAAGAATAAATTTCAGTGCCATGCAGGGAGGTGTGGAAGGGGAGAGATGTGAGATGAGACCAAATAGGACCTGCTTCAATTGTCCAGGTAACAGATGCCAGAACCTCAACTAAAGGCAGAGAGCAGGAGGATACATTCAAAACAAGTTCAGAGGCAGCTGGTGTCATTGGCAGATGTGAGAGACAAAAAGTAAGCAAGAGCCAAAGATCAAAAGAAATACATAAACCCAATACTGACAAGTGTTTATCATGTGCTACTGAACACCATGTGTTTTTCCGAAAGAGAAATACAATAGAAAACTGTTTTATAAGCCCTTCTTTCCTTGAAGTTATCATGAGTACAGCTAGTGTTCCTTGGTGCCTGAAATCCCTGAGCCTAAGGTTCCAGAAGCCAAATCCAAAAAGAATTATAGAGGCTTTAGTACTTTTATTCCAGATATGCAGTGAGATGAGACTCACATTAACAGTGTTTCAGGGCTGTCTTAGAATTGCAGGCTTCCCATGAAGGAAGAGGACCTTCATGAACACAAATGAATCACAAAAGCCAGGAAAGTGAGAAGGAAGAGGGCACTACCAGAGACGACTGGCATAGGGTAAAAGCTTCTGGTACCAAATGGTAAAATAGATAGGAAATAATACATTTCCACAGGGTTTTATGTATGGCCCCAAAGTATGATGCTCTGTATACGTCCACGGGAATGGTGCTCCCTAGAGTTGTGCAGGATATATCCTTACACAGCAGCCCTGGGTGCCTGGTCATACATACTGAAGAGCTGAATGAAGGAGTGAATCAGAATGAAATGATATGGGAGATACATAGGAGAGTCATATGATTAAAAGATTATAGGTGTGACTCATGGATCCAATCAACCATCTTAATAAACACTGCTCTCCTGGACTGAAGTGGACAGAAAAAGATGAAATGAAGGAAGGTTGTCAGATCTCTGGGATTATATAGGATAGGCCAACAGAGCTAACCAATTGCCAAATAACTTGGTGTTCTTTCATACATAGCCAGGATTCATGGGTCTAGGAATCAGGGAATGGAAATGACTCACTATTACCCCTAGTGACTGATCCACTAGCAAATTTTTTGCTTCCTGTTCCTGTGACCTTATACTTTGCTGGTTTGGAGGTCTTTGTCCCACAGGGAGGAATGCTTCCACTAGGAGACACAACAGTGGTTACACTGAATTGAAAGTTAAACCTGCCTCCCAGGCACTCTGGCCTCCCCGTGCCTCTATATCAATAAGCAATGGAGGGAGTTACTATGTTGGCTGGGGTGACTGATCCCAATTATCAAGGGACTGCTACTCCACAATGGAGGTAAAGAAGACTATATCTGGAAAACAGGAGATCCCTCAGGGCATCTCTTAAGTATTACCATGCCCTGTGATTAAGGTAGATGGAAAACTGTAACAACCCACTCTAGGCAGGAATACTAATGGCCCAGACCTTCAGGAATGAAGGTTTGGGTTACCCCACCAGGTAAAGAACCACAACCAGCTAAAGTGCTTGCTGAAAGCAAAGGGAATATGGAATGGGTCATGAAAGAAGGTAGTTGTAAATACAAGCTATGACCACATGGCCGGTTACAGAATAAGTACTGTGATTGTCACAAATACTCCTTATTTTGTTATGGATTATGTGTGTGTGTGTGTGTGTGTGTGTGTTTCTTTTCTTCCCTCTTATCCTCTTATCATGTAAATGAGACATTAACTTTCTATCATAGTTTTTAAGTATGATGAACTTTACATCAGTGTATTTATAGAATATCAAGGAAAAGAATAAACATCATCCAAGAACTTTGCTTCCTCTTCTAAGAAAAAGGCTAAGTGCATTTTCAGTGGTACACTGGATAGTTGTATAGTGGTAGGCAGGAATATGGCCTTGTTATTATCTTTCTATGGAGATTAAGTATGGTTTAAGGAGATGCATGAGTGGGTACCAAGTTGACAAGGGGTGGATATGTGATGGTTAATGTTGATGTGTCAACTTAGCTGGGTTAAGGGATGCCCAGATACTTGATCAAAAAAAATTTTTTTGAGAGAGAGAGAGAGAGAGAGAGAGAGAGAGAGAGAGAGGGAGCATACATGCCAGCAGGGGGACCAGAGCAAGAGGGAGAATCTCAAGCAGGACCCATACTCAACATAGAGCCTGATGTGGGACTTGATCTCACAACCCTGAGATCATGACCTGAGCTGAGATCAAGAGTCAAGTGATCAACTAACTGCGCCACCCAGGCGCCCCTGCTCAAACATTGTTTTGCATATTTCTGTGAAGGTGTTTTCTGGGATGAGATTGATACTTAAATTGGTGGACTTTGAGTATAGCAGATAATCCTCCATGACTTAGTGGGCCTCATCCAATCAGAAGGCCTTAGTAGAAAAAAAGGCTGACTTCCTCTGAGCAAGAAGGAATTCTGCCAGCAAACTGCTTTTGACCTCAAAATGCCGCTCTTTCCTGAGTCTCCAGCCTGCAGCCTTGGGTCTTGCCAAGCCTCCGCAATCACCTGAACCAATTCCTTAAATCTATCCCCCCTACTCCTCCCACCTTTCTCATCCTGTTGGTTCTGGTTCTCCGGATAACCCTCACACAATATTTGGCCCATATGGATTCTTGCCTTTCTGCACACACACACACGCACACACACACACACACACACACACACACACAATCATATTTCATGTAAATACATTTACATTTAATTTATACACAAATGTTTATATTTTTAAATATATATTTATGTATGTATATATAATCTCTATATAATCTTGCTATTGTTCTTACGTTGTACAACATTTAAGTCTTTTCTTCCTAATTAGACAAAAATTTGCTTAAGGAACAAGATCACAGCTTAAAATTCTTTGTCTCTTTCCCTTGTTAGTTCACAGCTAACTTGTTAGGTGCTTAAAATATGTTTGCTGAATTGAATTGAGAAACAAGGATATTGTGAGAATGCCACCTAGAACTACCTAGGGTCTCAGTTAGATAGATGGATAATTCTTCCTTAGGAAGCAGAGAAAAATTTTGTTGATTATATGAAGGTTTCCAGGTGGGATATTAATTACTGGGAATGTTAAGTCCTCCCAATATGCCCAGCCTCAGCCCTCCAGCTCATCCAAAGGAACAATGTGGCTCTGTAACTCATGACTGATAATCTTGTGGTTATTTATAAGTAAATCCATTTTACTTTTTCACCATTTATGCACGCCAATTCTAAGTGATGACACTATTCTATTATGACCTGAGCATTTCCCCTAACACTCTCAAATAAAATCTTTCAGTTGTGAAGCTACTTACATCATACTTTCAGGTTCTACTGCACAAGCACCAACTGCTTTTGTGACATTGACAAGAAGAGTTTGGTTTATTCCAACAAGGAGGTTTACGAGTGGTTGAAGGCCACCACATTTCCGGACAAGGACACGGTTTTCATATTCCTGACAACATTCTCCCAATGCACCAACCACATTCACAAGTACTTCTTCAGGCTGGTCAGTTAAAAGTCCCACCAAAGTTTCAATGGCTTTGTATTCTCGAAACCTAAGTTCATCACAAGAAAAAGAGATAGGGCGAGGGAAAGAGAGGAACGATATTACTTTTGGTATAAAATCAGCTGATAATATTAATAGCACAAAATTGCCAAATGCCAACCATATGCTCACTCAGTCCTTACAAAAACCCTATGATGCAAGTACGACCACAATCCCCATTCTCAGAAAGCTCATTTGAAGCTTGGTACACAGCGATGCTGGCATCCATATCTAGCCATCTGCACCTTTAATCACTATACTATACAGTCTCTAAGACAACTACAACTTCTTCCAAATGACAGTGTCAGCAGTTCTACTATTCTACAAGTGTTTTTCCCATGTCACAGAGACTATTTTACATGAACAAAGCAAAAATAAATCTATCTTCTGTTAAGTAAGATGTGAATTTCTTGTTAAATCATCACACTGAGGGGCACTTGGGTGGCTCAGCTGATTGAGCATCTGACTCTCGATTTCAGTGCAGGTCATGATCTCAACACTCAGAGATCATGCCCCCAAGTTGGGCTCCATGCTCAGTGGGGAGTCTGCTTGAGATTCTCTCTCTCCCTCTCACCCTCTCCCCACACATGCATACTTTCTCTCTCTCTCTCTCTCTCTCAGGTAAATATATAATCTTAAAAAAAAATCATCACATTGATACAAAGAAGGGTTGCCTCAGAATATCCATCATAGGGCATAAGAACTCTAAAAGTATATGAAGAGATAAATTTGAAGATTAAAATAAATCAGTTTACAAGTATTTTAAAATTCAATGAAATAATTTGAAAATGACTACTCTTTAACTGGTTAACTGGCATCCAGCTGACTCAATTATCTTTAAAAAAGGAAAAAGAATGGAACCACTTCCATCTCTAAAGATTCAGTGGGAAATTCAACCCCTCACCATCACATCAACCCTTTCTCTACAAGAAATCAGAGATACTTATAATTTAAACAGCTGCCCCCCCAAAAAAGAACTCAACACACAGACTATGTCAGCAAGTCCTTTAGTGAGGCACAGAAAACCATTGCCAGGTGGTGGGATGGGAAGTAGAAGTCTTTCATTTCTAAAAATACCTTGATTCTGCCAAATTGGTCTAGAAGGTACATGTATAAAAACTATAGGAGTTATATTAGGACCGATTCTTTATTAAAATAACATTATGGGAATGTAGTTTAATGGCCATAAATTTTAGGCATCCATACTTTTATTTAGAAACATTTATATATTGGGGCACCTGGATAGCTCAGTTGGTTAAGTGCCAGCCTTTGCCTCAGGTCATAATCTTAGCATCCTGGGATCAAACCCCATGTTGGACTCCCCACTCAGTGGAGAGTCTACTTCTCCCTCTTCCTCTTTCCCTCACCTTACTCATGCTCTCTCTCTCTCTCTCTCTCTCTAATAAATAAAATCTTTTTAAAAATTTACATATTAATAAGAGAAGATGTTAGTTGAAGGACTCACTATACACAATGTAGTTTCAGTGAGTTAAGAATACAGCTATTGGGATCCCTGAGTGGCGCAGCGGTTTAGCGCCTGCCTTTGGCCCAGGGCACGATCCTGGAGACCCGGGATCGAATCCCACGTCGGGCTCCCGGTGCATGGAGCCTGCTTCTCCCTCTGCCTTTGTCTCTGCCTCTCTCTCTCTCTCTGTGTGACTATCATAAATAAATAAAAATTTAAAAAAAAAATCTTTAAAAAAAAAAAAAAAAAGAATACAGCTATTCCTCAATGGCCATGTTTTTATTATAGAATATTGAAAGGCTTCTCTTACTTGGTCGCATTCTCTTTGCTGATGGAACATTTCCATATTGCCCCAGTGACAGCAGCCAACCGTTCTTTATTGTCAGTGTTATTGAGCAGACTGGCCAGGGGTTTAAGTCCTCCATGCAGTCTAACCAGGTCACGGGTTTCCTTATCTTCAGCACACTACACAAAAAGTCAAATCAGAGGCTGTCAGTGATGACGGCATATCAAGCTTCCAGTGATTGCTAAAGAGGCTGACATTCTGGTGGCTACAAAACTTCTTTTCAGAGAGTATCATTTTCTGAAGGGGCCTCCAAGTAAAATATAATTCTCCTTTATATTGGCAGTTATCTGACAGTGTCTCTCTTCCCTTACAGGATTTTGGCAATGTCTAGAACTTTCTACATGCTTGGAAATTCTTCCAACCTGTTCTGAGGTAGTGTGGGCTTCCATGAAGACAGAAAGAGAGGTTGGTAAGAAATCTAGAATACCACATGCATGGACAGAGAATTTCTGCAGTCATGCAATCCCCAGTCTCGGGAAAGTATAGAAAAGATAGCTGAGTGATAAAGCTTTAGCCTGATCTTCAATGCTTCTGCCCCCAAATCTAAGAGATGAGCATTTCCCTAATAGAGTTCCTATGCTCTGAACAGTTAGTTATATCAACAGCAAATGGCATTATATTCAGATATATTTGTCCAGAAGTTTGTGTAATACTTATCCTTTGAGATAAGTATTATGTTTATCCATGTTCGTGTCATCTTTTGAAGTAAATATGTACTGCATAGATGTTCCCAGCTTATCATGATTCCCAGGTTTGAGAGAAAAAAGATGCTAAATTTGGTGCATATATATGTTATCATCCTAGGCATACAGTTGGTTGTGAGGCCACATGATACAGATGCATGTCATGCATCATCTGTGAGGGCCACTAGAAGAAATCCTCACAGTAAATGCACACAAGGCACCTGCCATTTTATCTTCTATTTATGATTTTCAGTTTTTTACATTGCAACTTCTAAAAACTTAATCACTATTTCTAACCAATCCTTCATAATTACTCATATGAGGCATGTATGCCAGTCAAGGCTATATATATCCTTGTTATGAGTTGTGTTTCCTTAAAACTGATATATGTCAAAGTCCTAACCCCTGTACCTCAGAATGTAACCATATTTGAAGATAAAATCTTTAAAGAGGTAATTAAGGTTAAAAAAGGTCACTGAAGTGGGCTCTAACCCAATATGATTGGTATCCTTAGAAGAAAATATTAGGACACAGAGGAAGGAACATGTGGAGACATGTGAACATGAAGATGACCATCTACAAGCCAAGGAGAGAGTCTCCAGAAGGAAGCAATACTATCAACACCTTGATCTCAAACTTGTAACCTCCAGAACTATAAGGAAATAAATTTCTGTTATTTAAGACACCCAGTGTATGGTATTTTGTTATGGCAGCCCTTGCAAACTAATACAATTCTCTACTGACATGAACCCCTTTCTCTAACTCTGTCATTTTGGCATACTGTCACTGTGCACATTTTAAAATGTATTCCTCTAGGAAATCAGCTCTGATTTCTCTGATAGGTAGAAGCTGGAATGGCCAGTAAGCAGCCATCTACTAATTTGTCAAGGCTACCTTTTCTTCCCTTTTCTGATGTACTATGAAATGCATTAACTCACAAAAAGCTAATGAAGATTAAAATAATAAAAAGATACAACAGGAATACACACACATACACAAGCATACACTCATTCATCATCCATCTGTCTTGGCAGAAGATAAATTTCCCAAGATCAGTATGTTTGAACAGGGTACTTGAAAAGCAATATAAAGGCACCATGCATATATTTAGCTATTTTACACTAAGTAACTTGTTTTAGGAGACAAAGATATATAAGTACCTTCTAGAAATGTACATAATCAAGATATGTTGGAGCAGGCTTCTCTCTCTCACATACACAGGCATCTATCATTAGCACAGTGATGCAGACCTGTGTGTGCAGAAAAATCCCTGGGGATTCTTGCTAAAAATGCAGATTCCTGAGTCATAGCCCCAGAGAATGAAACTTCATATTTAGAAATGCCACCTTAACTATATGAAGAACACCACAACTTTGCTGGGGAGTCCACCATACCTGGTAGATGGCCATGGCACACTGTTCCTGTAGTTGTTCATTCTCACTATTTAGGTTCTTGACTAGATTTTCAATTATCCTTTCTGCTTTGATTGCAGCTCGGTACTTTTCCTAAGAATACAAATTTAAATATTTTTTTAAAGATTTTATTTATTTATTCATGAGAGACACAGAGAAAGAGAGTCAGAGACACTGGCAGAAGGAAAAATAGGCTCCATGCAGGGAGCCTCACATGGGACTTGATCCCAGGATTCCAGGATCACACCCTGGGCCAAAGGCAGGTGCTAAACCACTGAGCCATCCAGGGATCCCTTAAATTTAAATATTTACATGTGTAATGCATGAATATAAATATCTATTTACATTTACTAATAAGTATGCCAAACAAACTTTCTTAAAAAACACTAAAGTCCAAGATTAACACAACTGTATAAGAGAATTTAGTCAACATTTTAAAAAATACATCACACAGGTAACCATTTAATTAATGTTCTATTAGTTTCATCTTCTCTAAAGAACTGCTGACTTCTCAAAAAAAAATCCTTAGCAGTCACAATAATCTTAAAAATTATTATTCAACTAAAAAAAAGTTAATGCAAATGAAAACAAGGGAAGCAGAGCTGGCTTGAGTACCTCTGATGCACATTCTTGCAATGTCCCCACCACTGGAATTAGCATGTTTTCATGAGAAGTCTTCAGTAAGTGAGCCAACAAAGGAATGCCGCCGGCTTTATGAATGGTTTCTTTATTTGCATAACTCTTACTACAGCTCCATAATGCCAGTGCCACACAGCGAGCTACTTCCACATCTCTGGCATTATACAGACTTGATTGAGCTGGTTCTGCTGAACTCTGTACACAGTCCAGTAAAGCGACCTACAAAAACAGATAAATACAATGTATGTGGGAATCTTTAAAATAAAACAACATTTCCCACAACAGTTACAGGGCTGCTACCAAGCTAACTTCTATCAAAAATAAGAATACTTCTACGAATTAATTTTCATACTACACAGAAATAGTCAGTGAAAGCAAAGAAACAGAACCCTTCAAAATATATCTTCCTCCAGATCTGGGAGCCTTTACATTTCCTTCCTACAAGAAATTTAATCTCACCAAGATTGTATTAATATTAATATGGCTGTTACATTTATATTAACAAGATTTGTATACTATATCTGCAGCCCGGGTTCTTACAATCCTTCCCTGCATGGATGCATTCTTTCTGCTTGCTCAGAATTCTTAACTTCTGCCCAGGTTTCTACCAGGTGTGCCTCTTTCGAGATCTATCTCCATCTAAGTGCCCAAACCCCACTGTGGTCAATGGCCTCCTGCCTGCTCTTCTTTTAACCTCCATTCCCTTGCTCTGATGTCATGACAAGCCCACTGTTCCATCTCTGTACTGAGTGATCTCCCTCTCTTCCCATTTTAGTGAGGGACTCTTATCTGTATGTCATCTACCCTCATATTGTTAGCAAACCAAAAATGGATTACCAATCCTGATCTTTCTCAGATGTGTTCTCAACCTAGTAATTACAAGTCTATTAATGGTTGATCTATTACTCTTCTTTCCCATTCCTAACTTAGCTATCATGTAAGATTATATTAAAATGTGTAGCATTATCTTGACTAAGTAATTGCAATTCAGGTACCAAATTCTAAGTCCCCGAATGTGATATATAAGACTCTCATAAAAGAAATTTACTAAAATTTATAGTTTTAAGTTACATTATTCATTTATTCTATACATTATTCATAATTCCAGTAGACAGCCACATCAGCCTAATGTATTACTTCATTACTTAAGCAGAACACTGATAATCATACTAATAATTACCTTTCCCCAACATTTTATTATGAAAAATTTTCAAACATACACAATGGCTGAAAGAGTTGTACAGTGATTATACAGCAAAAAATGTATACATTCCCTAGATTCTATAATTAACATTATCACATTTGTTTTATCTCATAGCTAACCATCTATTTATCCATCTATGCAGCCATAAATCTATCTTATTTTTGAAGCAAATAATTACACTCTATTGTGATCTACAGATTACAAGTGACATCAGACGGTCCCCAATTTATGATGGTTCAACTTATTTTTCAACTTTACTATGGTGTGAAAGTGATATGCATTCAGTAGAAATCCTATTTGGAATTTTATCTGAGCTAGTAATATGTATGTTACATTCTTGTGATGCTGGGCAGTGGCAGCAAGCCTCAGCTCTGTCAGCCACAACATCACAAGGGTAAGCAACTGATATGGTTACAACCATTTTGTTCCCAATCTGTAGCCATTGTGTTTTCACTTTCTGTACAGATTCAGTAAATTACAAGAGATATCAATGCTTTATTATAAAATAGGCTTTGTGTTAGATAATTTTGCCCAACTAGAGGCTAAGTATTTTGAGCATGTTTAAGGTAGGCAAGGCTAATCTGTGATATTCAGTATGTTAGCTGTATTAAATGCATTTCAACTTAAATGCATTTCAACTTACGGTATTTTCAACTTACAATGGGTTTATCTGGACATATAACTCCATTGTAAATCAAGGAAGATCCGTACACAGAATCTCTCAGTAAATTTCTAAACACATTTCACTGTGTATGCATTCCTATTAAATGCATATTGATTCAATGTATATTTATTAACCTTTCATATGTGTAGGGTACTGGGCTAAGTGCTGTAGATGACAGTAAGATAAGTAAGACACATCTCTTATCTCAAGGAACTCAAACTATAGAAGTGGAGACTGTCCAGTATGTAAATGCTATAGGAGGAACACAAGATCCTTTGGAAGGTGGATGAAAATGCATTTCCTTAATGCCCTACGTTTTCTTGACATGAGTGTTGAACAGAATGTTCACTTATTTCTTTCAGTGACAGTTATTGATATAATCATTTTTTAAATTATAAAAATAATACACAATAAATTGGCAAATATGGAAAAATATGAAGAAAAATTGGTAGTTATTTCAGAGGAAACACCTGCGTACAATTTTGTGTATTTATTTCACATGTTTTTATAGAAAACTTGTTATATACTTGTTAGGTAAGTCTTTGAAAATTGGAGTCATATGTGTCAATCAGGTTTTGATCCTGTCATAATTTTATATAATATTATATACTGATAGCTGATGATGCATGTTTCCTCGAGATACACTTCATATTATTTTACTGATCTCATATGGTAAACATAGTTTTCAGTTGTCACTATCATAAGTAACAATGAGATGAATAAATGTCTGTTGCTCTGACAGTCTCCTTGGGAGGCAGTCCTCATGGTGAGCTCACCAGAGCAGAGAGCATGGACTACACTTCCCGACATTACACACACACATAAACATCTCCCTACCAATGTGGTAGGTGTAAATTACATCTCTTATTTAGATGTATATATCTTTGAAAAATAAGATCAGACCTGTTTTCTGGCCAGTTGCTAATGTGAATACACAAAAACAGTTTTTGAGGACGTTATACCAAAGAAGGTTCCTGGAACACACCTATGGTTATTTAACATCCAGGAGTGGCCAGGAAGGACAGCAGAGAGGTGACATCTTGGTGGCAGGTGGTGTGCTGATGACAATGGCAGAGGTACTCACCAGTTTGGTAATGCCTCCATGGTGTCTCACTGCCCGTCGGGCTCTTCTAAACTTGGCAACATTTGCGATTGTCTCAGCTGCCAGGCATTTCAGTCTCTTATGTGGAGAATCAAGTATATTAACCATAATTGGTAAGCCCCCAAGGTCAACAATATTACGTCTGATTTGAGGATTATGACTGATTTCCTTTAGGATTTCTAATGAACCAATCTAAATGAGAAAATAGGAGTTAGAGGTGAAAATAAGTGCTTAATACATAACCAGTCCTAGAGTTTTAAAAATTCCAAGTCTACCTCAAATCCTTCCCTCATGAAGTTTTTATTTTTATTTTTATTTATTTTTTTTTTAATTTATTTATGATAGTCACACACAGAGAGAGAGAGAGAGAGAGGCAGAGACACAGGCAGGGGGAGGAGCAGGCTCCATGCACCGGGAGCCCAACGTGGGATTCGATCCCGTGTGTCCAAGATCGCGCCCTGGGCCAAAGGCAGGCGCCAAACCGCTGCGCCACCCAGGGATCCCCCTCATGAAGTTTTTAAAGGAAATGCCTTCTGTTCCCAGGTGTTACACATAGCCTCCTTATTTTCCTTCAATTATGCAGACAAACATTCATCATTTAAGAAGCACATAGAAAAGGTTCTGGAAATGAACCAGAAGATAAAGCACAGCCAAGAAGAGAAGAGCAGCGAACAAAAGGAACAAGCTATCAGTGAGATGAGCAGGCAAAGAAAAGAACTAGGCAGAGGTAGCAGAGACGTATCAGTAAAAAGAGAAGCACAAAGAGGTATGAACAAGGCTCATCACCCACGTGAGGTAAGCCACTCACCTTATATCTGAATTCATCAGTATCCAGTAAATTTATCAAAACTTTAAGGCCTCCAACATCTCTGATTGCCAACTGGCAGGTCTCTTGCGCCAAGTTGAAATCTTTTATTGAACGCAATGCAATCACTGTAGCTATCTCTTTTCCTTCCTACGAAACGCAAGGCCATGGAAAGGTTAAATAAGATCACGCTTCTATAGAAATTTCCTTAATGGTTATGAATCCATGAACTGGGAAATGTGTCTCCCCATACATGGCATGTTAAATTTTTTTAAGTTCTCCGAGTGGGTTATAATTTGTTAAATGAATCATGTAGAGTTGAAGCACAAAAAAGCTTTACAGAGTATCATAAAACATTATTCCAATTAAGAGTCAACATTTAAAGGTGGTCTGTCTGCTTTAAACAGCTAGAGCATTAGGTGGTATTAGTACATTAAATAGAGTCGAGGGGCAAGCCTTGAGAAATCCACTGAGGAATATAAGTTTTATGCAGAGGTAACAGGCCGTCCCTGGAGTTCTTGAACAGCATACTGTGCAATCCAAACCGTGTCTGGAAATTATTCTCACAGATGTATGTAGAACAGTCTGGAACAGGGAAAAACCTGAGGAAAGGGAAACCATGTGGGAAGCAGTACAACAAACCATGCTGGGACCAGGATTAAGTGGGAGAGGGGCCATGGGGTTGGGAAGGAGGTGGCGAGCCCATTAGGAACTGGAGATGACTCCGTGTATGGATAAAGGACAAAAAGGTAGCCTTCAGTATCGCATGCAAAATGCTGTCCCAGTGTTGAGAATCATGTGATCAATGTCTGCTTGGCTAATCACCAGCTGTAAAAGGTAGTGGGGAATGGCTCCTTTAAGGTAAAACAATCTGGGAGAATTTAAAAGAATGTAATGATTGATCAGTGAAACAGATGCACCAGGAAATTATAATCAGAATTCATTGCAGGAATTCTTAAGCAATGTCCACCCATCATTAATGCTTTAAAAAATCTTCTGATGGATGCAACATAGTACATATTACTTCTCCTCCTATTAAGACGGGATGGTAAATAAGAGTTCCAGTATAAGCACCGAAATAGTTCATAAGACACAAGAGCAATGTTTCTAATGGAGCTAAGGATAAACTATTTTTGTAAAAGGTGCTCATGAAAGATGGCCTTCGGTCTCTACCTCAAAACACAGTATGAATGGCCTCAAATAAATCTCTTTCCTTTTTGAAGAAAGACACCTACAAAATATGTTTATTCTCATTTGCTGATTATGACTTTATATTGCTATATTACAGATACATGTTCATAGATACAATATATACATTTACACAAAAGTGGAAATTATATCCAAGCAGCCCAACCTCCTCCTTCATATCTCACACACACACAAATCCTTTTGTGAATACAACATGATGTGTTACTTTTAAAATAAGCTGAAATGGGATTATAAGAGGGCAAGCATCAAAAAGATAGAAAGGTTTAGACTTCAGCCTTTCCTCTTAATGCGTCCATAAAAGCCCCTCCACATCTCTAAAAATATTACAAACCACTATCCTGTGCTGAAACCATTGTCAGTCTGCTTTTCATATTAATTTTCTTCCTGAGTAATCCAGGCTGTCCTCTATATTCAAGATGAAGTTGAGAATGGCAAAAGCCTTCACTTTACTATTTACATTGAAAATAAGGAGTTTTCTTCCCATAGCTTTTAATGTCTTTGTTTATATCAAGAGAAATTTTTACCACCACCAATCGTCCTACAGTTCATTTTGAAACATAAAATAGTAAATCCTTATTACATTCAATTTTATAATCTCCCTTGTTTTGGGGTACAGGACCTCTTCAAACACACATTAGCACTTTTGATGCCTTTCTTTTTAAAAACAGAAGGCAGATATTTCATAAATCATAAAGAAGAATCTAAATGCTAATCATAATATATAAAAAAAAAAAGAGAAAGCGAGAGAAACAATTATTTAACAATTCTTTTGTTGAATTTAATTGGGTTAAAAGGAGCCCAAAAATTCCCCTGGTGTACCTGGAGGAGGAGAGCTGGGTGGGCTCCCACATGAAAAGTTTAAAAATGCAAACCAGGAGCTTCAGATAGAGTTCTTTAGGCAGTGCCTTCAGACTCAAGCATGACTTGAAAGCAAGAAGGTATCAAACAGCATGTCATGCCTCAGTCAAGCCAACAGAGTCCACACACACACACCAAACTCCGAGGCAGAGCATGCTGTCCTGGCGTTCTCAGTGGTGTGTGATAGAGGACTTTCTTGACTGCTATACTTGCATTGTATTTTCTTTGGTAGCACTTTCCTACTTACACATTCCGCACAGTCATTCTTTCCTATTTCATTTCGAGGTCTCTTAATTTTTCTCTTCTAGATTATTTCTATCTTGTGTGCTTGATTTCATCATATGCACCATAACCAATGACATAACAATTTTAAGGAATTGTGTACTTGTGGTAGATGCCCAAAAGGTAAGACACTATATTTTTCTAAATGATCTCTAAGCCACTTTTGAAGCCAAAGGATGGAAAATTTTCTTTTATCATTGAGAAGTTAGATCCTTATAGAAAAAAACTCTGTAAATCAGCAGCTTTTTTTCTGAAAATCTGGAAACATATTCATAGACTTGAGAGTTTTTTTTTTAGAACAGTTTTATATTAGGGAAAGTTAGTTTTTCCACATTTCAGGATTTAGTTCTACTCTTGTCACTGACCACACTCCCCAAAGGATTATAAATCTTTCAGAATGAATACCAGCGAATGGGAGCCAAAATATTCAACATACAGAGCCACAAATGTTAGCCAATTGCTATTCTTTAAATACCAGCTATGTCAAAGGATTTTCAAATGTTTGTTCTACTTTGACCAGATGCCATAAACATCTTACTAAGAAGAAGCAGTGCAAATATGCTTATTTTTCAATTAAATCTCCCCTGAGAATGTAATTAGTTGCCAATACTTATTTTCACATTTTATCATGTATTTGCATTTGTGAAGTTTTAAGAGCTGGAGAAAACATAGTAAAATATTATTTTACTAGTTTCTGAAGGGTTTTGAAGAATGCTTCCAATAAGCTTTTCCACTTCTTAAATTAATGCAAGTTGTTTTGCTAGTTGTCATCCTGCCCCTGCGTCTTCTCAGACATTTCCAGGCTCTGTCAGCCTTCAGATACTTCGCAGTTCACATTCCTTTCTGAGACTGGGAGGCCTTTGTTCATTATCATTATCACAATCATGTTGCTAATATGTGAAAGTTGAAGAGATCTTGCTTTTTCCTTCATTTTTCTCAAAATTTCTTTTGGAAAGACAAGATCAATAGGCACTCTTCTAAACAATGTTTCTCAGTGTTTTAAATAACATCTTTGAAAAAAAAAGTATTACCTTATCTGGTACATAGAGTAATATCTACCTCCAATCCTCTTACTGCTGATAAAAGAGAAATAAATGCTTATGAAATTGAGATGAAGAATGTATCTGAGACTAAATCAGGGAGCCAGATGCCTCCAACCATCCAACCATTTTTTAATTCTTTCATTCAACAAATTTGCAGTTATTCACCATGTCTGATACCAGGAACTAGAGACATCCTGGTAGACAAAAACAGATCTAGTTTTTGCCTCGTGGAGCTCATAAAGCTTAGTGGAGAAGAAAGATCTTAATTGTTAAGCCCATCCAAATAAATGAAAACTTTAAGAAGTGTTATACAGAAAAGTGGCACAGGGTTATGGATGTTTGCAACAGGGGACTCTAGGCCAGGACATCAGGAAAAGTTTCCCTGAGGAAACTATGTCTGGACTGAAGTGTGGACAGAGTAGGAGCCTTCCCTGGTGAAGGAGGTCGGACATGATGAAAGGCACACCAGTCAGAGGAAACAGTATGTGTAAAACCCTAAGGAGGATTGGAACATGGCCTGTTTAAGACCTAACGAAGGCCAGTGTGGCTGAGACCCAGAGCCTGGGTGGCAAATGATCCAAGATGAGCTAAAAAATTAAGTGGGCAAAGGAATCTGCTGCACCCATAGGCCAGGTTGAGGATTTTAATCTTCATTCAAGATTAATAGGAAATATTCAAGGGTATTGTTTTGGAGGAGAGTGGGAGGACTCACATGAGTTGCGTACATTTTTAAAAGATCATTCCAGCTAAAGGGCCCCCTGTAGGGAGGGGGCAGATGGAACATATGGAGACCATGCAGGTTACTACAGCTATCCAGAGAGGAGGTAACTGGGATTAAGAGGTCAAGGATACTTATTTGTGTCATAAAGACTTCAAGTAACTTGATTCAGAAAAGGATACTATAAAACAAGTAGACGAAACTCTGATAGGCTACATGCTCCCAGAGCCATCATTTGGAGCTTCCTGTAGAGTCCCACATGGTGACAGTGAGATAAGAAGGCAGTCAGAGGCACAATCGGGAGTGGAGGCCCTTCTTTTGCTCCCCACCGTCTGTAATCAAGGGGCAGTGGGTGAGACCTGGTGAGGAGATACAGCCATCACACAGCCATCCAACTGACTTTCAATGATTTCAGCATTTTTTCCTCCAAATATGCCACTCAGAGAGCAAGAAAAGTGAAGCCTGCCAGTGACTGTTTATTAATGATGACAGAGGGCCTGGCACCCAGCACAGAGGTTGGCTTACAGATACTCTTCATGTCCCAGGATGAGAAATGGTAAAAAGTCAATGCTCAGAGTGAATGGCATATGAGCACGTAAGTCAAAATAGTAAAATATATTGCTTTGCTTTCTGTTTATTTGCAAACTGGCTTTATACTGATGATTCAGCACTCATAAACCTAAGACTCAAGAGATGAGACTCAATAGAACTCCAGGAAAGAAAATGAGAAAATATTGTTCCAGAGGAAAAAAGAAATTAGACTCAAACTGTTGTATTACAAGCTTGCTGAGAATTTTTATTGGGAATGGGTAAGGAACAATGCAAGCATTCCCTACACATTCCTTTTAAACAGACATGGAACATTTACAGAAATAGATAATCTGCTGGAATGTCCTAGTCACTGCAATGAGGAAAAATTTGTAGCAAATATAACTGCCTTTCTAAAAAGATTTGGAAGACTATACTGAATAATTATGATAATTAATAAAAATAGCTCAATAAAGTGGATATAAGGGCCACATTAAAAATGAGTAACTCCCCCATACACTAGGAATAACAAATCACAATGCATAATTTGAAAAATGTTCCCATGCCAGTATTAGCAAAATAATAACAAAAATATCAAGGAGTAAATCTCACAGTATGTTGAAAATATGTGGAAAAGAAGCTATTAAGTTTTACTAAAATACATACAAATTTAAAAATAAATGAATGGTCATACCATGTTCCTGAATAGGATAACTGAATGATATTAAAATTTGCAAGCCCACAACTATATGGTCAATTAATCTTTGACAATGCAAGAAAGAATATCTAATGGAAAAAAGATAGTCTCTCCAACAAAGTGTTGGAAAAACTGGACAGCGACATGCTAAAGATTGAAAGTAGATCTTTTTCTTACACCATCCACAGAAATAAATTCAAGATGGATTAAAGACCTAAATGTGAGACAGGAAATCATTAAAATCCTAGAGGAGAACACAGGCAGCAACCTCTTTGACATCAGCCCTAACCTTTGACATCAGCTTCTCTTGAGGCAAGGAAAATAAATGCAAATATTAACTACTGGAACTTCATCAGATAAAAAGCTTCTACACAGCAAAGGAAACAATCAATAAAACTAAAAGGCAACCTATGGGATGGGAAAAGATTTTTACAAATGACATACGAGTTGACAAAGAGTTGGTATCCAAAATCTATAAAGAATTTATAAAACTCAACACCCAAAACACAACCCAATTAAAAAATGGAAAGACGATATAAACAGACATTTCTCCAAAGAAGATATCCAGATGGCCAACAGACACACATTAAAAAATTTTCAACATCACTCATCATTAGGGACATACAAATTAAAACTACAATGAGATATCACCTCACACCAGTCAGAATGGATAAAATTATAATACAGGAAATAGCAGCATTAACCAAAGGATACAAATATACTAATTCAAAGGGAATGGAAAAAGGGAATATTTATAGCAGCATTATCAACAATAGCCAAATTATGGAAAAAGCCCAAATGTCCATTGACTGATGAATGGATAAAGAAGATGTGGCATATATACAACGGAATATTACTCAGCCATCAAAAGAGTGAAATCTTGCCATTTGCAATGGCATGGATAGAGCGAGTATAATGCTAATTGAAATAGGTCAGTTAGAGAAAGACAAATACCATAGGATTTCACTCATATGTGGAATTTAAGAATTAAAAAAAATGAACATGGGGGTGGGAAGAAAGGAAAACCAAGAAAAAGAAACAGACTCTTAACTAGAAAGAACAAACTGATGGCTACCAGAAGGGAGGGGGGAGGCAGGGAGGTGTTAAGTAGGGGATGGGGATTAAGGAGAGCATTTGTTGTGATGGACGCCGGGTGTTGTATTTAAGTGCTGAATCACTAAGTTGTACACCTGAAGCTAATATTACACTGTGGTTAACTAACTGGAATTTAAATAAAAGCTTGAAAAAATTGCAATTTATCCAAAATAATTTATAAATTCATGTAGACCAGCCAAAATCCCCGGTAGCATTTTTGAGGGTTTTTTTTTTTATTTGATTTTCAACTTTTCTAAAAATGATCTGGAATGGAAAATATGCAAAAAGTAGTTTTAAAGAATTTAAGAAAACTCTCTGGCCAATCAAGTATTAAAATACACCAAAGTAGCAGTAATTAAAACAGCATGGGCCTGGCATGGGAGCATCCAAATAACTCAATGTAATAGAGAAGGATCCAGAAAGAAACTCTCACATATGAGATGACAATACTTGATATAGGTAATATCTCAGATCACTTGAGGAAAGAGTGGAGAAGCCAATTATCTGTGTTGATACAACTGAATCTCCATCAAAGAAAAAAAAAAGTAAAATTAGATCCCTGCCTCACACTATACATAAAATGACATCAAGATAGAAGCAACTTCTAAACATTTTTTTAAAACTATAAACCTACAAGGAGGAAATAAAAAATTTTTGTTCTCTTGAAATGACATCAGAAAAATCTTCTTAGCTCTTAATACACAAAATTTTATAAGCTATGAAGGAAAATCAATATATTTACTAATGTACAATTTTAAAGTTTTCAAACAGAAGAGTAGATAAAAAGACATGAGAAACTGAAAGAAAATACTTACAAATACTATAACAAAGGGTTAATTTGTATTAAGATTCAAAACACAACCACAGAAAAATAGGCAAGATATACAATGCAATGGCTATTGGACACATGAAAATATTTATCAACTTCACTACTAATCAGGAATATGCAAATTCACACAAGATACATTCTCTCAGTTGGAACAAATTATTTTAAGATTTGTGTGGAATCAGAAAAGACCCTGAATAGCCAGGGGAATTTTAAAAAAGAAAACCATAGCTGGGGGCATCACAATGCCAGATTTCAGGTTGTACTACAAAGCTGTGGTCATCAAGACAGTGTGGTACTGGCACAAAAACAGACACATAGATCAATGGAACAGAATAGAGAACCCAGAAGTGGACCCTCAACTTTATGGTCAACTAATATTCGACAAAGGAGGAAAGACTATCCATTGGAAGAAAGAGAGTCTCTTCAATAAATGGTGCCGGGAAAATTGGACATCCACATGCAGAAGAATGAAACTAGACCACTCTCTTGCACCAGACACAAAGATAAGCTCAAAATGGATGAAAGATCTAAATGTGAGACAAGATTCCATCAAAATCCTAGAGGAGAACACAGGCAACACCCTTTTTGAACTCGGCCACAGTAACTTCTTGCAAGATACATCCACGAAGGCAAGAGAAACAAAAGCAAAAATGAACTATTGGGACTTCATCAAGATAAGAAGCTTTTGCACAGCAAAGGATACAGTCAACAAAACTAAAAGACAACCTACAGAATGGGAGAAGATATTTGCAAATGACGTATCAGATAAAGGGCTAGTTTCCAAGACCTATAAAGAACTTATTAAACTCAACACCAAAGAAACAAACAATCCAATCATGAAATGGGCAAAAGACATGAAGAGAAATCTCACAGAGGAAGACATAGACATGGCCAACATGCACATGAGAAAATGCTCTGCATCACTTGCCATCAGGGAAATACAAATCAAAACCACAATGAGATACCACCTCACACCAGTGAGGATGGGGAAAATTAACAAGGCAGGAAACCACAAACGTTGGAGAGGATGCAGAGAAAAGGGAACCCTCTTGCACTGTTGGTGGGAATGTGAACTGGTGCAGCCACTCTGGAAAACTGTGTGGAGGTTCCTCAAAGAGTTAAAAATAGACCTGCCCTACGACCCAGCAATTGCACTGCTGGGGATTTACCCCAAAGATACAGATGCAGTGAAACGCCGGGACACCTGCACCCCGATGTTTCTAGCAGCAATGTCCACAATAGCCTAACTGTGGAAGGAGCCTCGGTGTCCATCGAAAGATGAATGGATAAAGAAGATGTGGTCTATGTATACAATGGAATATTCCTCAGCAATTAGAAACGACAAATACCCAACATTTGCTTCGATGTGGATGGAACTGGAGGGTATTATGCTGAGTGAAATAAGTCAATCGGAGAAGGACAAACATTATATGGTCTCGTTCATTTGGGGAATATAAAAAGTAGTGAAAGGGAGCAAAGGGGAAAGGAGAAAAAAATGAGTGGGAAATATCAGAAAGGGAGACAGAACATGAGAGACTCCTAACTCTGAGAAACGAACTAGGGGTGGTGGAGGGGGAGGTGGGCGGGGGGTGAGGGTGACTGGGTGGCGGGCACTGAGGGGGGCACATGATGGGATGAGCACTGGGTGTTATTCTATATGTTGGCAAATTGAACACCAATAAAAAATAAATTTATATATATAAAAAAGATACATTCTCTCCCCATTTGGAATTGGCCAAAATAAAAAAAGACTGTAGATTAGTGAGAATTTGTAACAATGAACCTTATTTCTAAACAAATAATTTTAACACCCTGGAAAGATTTTAAAGACAATCTGCCTAGATCCCACTTCACACCAATTGGTTTAAAACTTCCATGAATATTACCTGAGCATTGAGATTTTTGCTTTGTTTAGTTTTTAGGAGCCTGGCTGATTTCACTGTGTTCAAGGTCAAAAATCATTGGTATATTACTAATTGAGTGTAAACTAGTATTTGCTTTGTGTAAGTAGCTACAAAATTTTTTTTTATTCAAACCAAGCTTGGTCAGTTTATTACTTTTCATTATTTCTCTTTAAATTTTAAAATTTCATTGTAATACTTCTCTAACTTCATTGTGCATATATTGTTTCTTGTTTAAAATAGATTGAGGTGGAACTGATATGCAAAAAACGAGTTGGGACACATGCGTACATCTGTGAAACCATCACCACAATCAAGATAACAGGAACATCCATTGCCTCCAAAAGTTTTCTTATGTCTCTTCCCTTTTTGTCATACTTACACTTACCATGAGATCAAATACCCTCTTACATTTTTTAAATGTACAATTCAATATTGTTAACTATGCTGTGCAGCTCTCTAGAGCTTGTGAAACTAAAATTTTGTACCAATTGAACAACACCTCCCCATTAGAACTATCAAAATTTTAAATGTACACAGTCTTTGACCCAAGCAATTCTACTTCAAAGTAGCTATCCTACAGAAATAGGATACATATCCAAAGAATATGTAAAAATATTTACAATGTTGTAATAATAAAAATTGATCTGGGAGACAAGGCAAAATGTTATCAGTAAGGGAACTGTTACATAAATTATTGATATATTCATATAGTACAAAACAATGTTGTAATTAGAAGAACTGAGGCAGATATGGAGGATCACCAAGAAAACATTAAATATAAAATGCAAAATGTCACATAACAAGTAGTCTGACTTCATTTCATACATAAAAATTTCATATGTATATTTATATAAACAGAAACATCTGGAAGGGGGCTTTCCCTGTTATTCTTTTGCATGGCTTAAATTTTAGGGTATATATTAATGTATTATTTTTATAAGATTTAAATAACTTAAATACAGAAAAGAGATAAGGGAGGGCTAGAAGAGAAACCTGTGCTTCTGCAATGCCCTGCATGTCCCAGAAATATCAGAAGGCCACAGCCAGCCACACACCCCCAGACAGCAGGAGCTGGGAAAGGAGCCACAGCCTTTGCCAGTGGGACTAGCAAAGGCTAGTGGACCACAATGGGACCTAGAGTTTAATATTTTTCCTACAAATATGCAATTTCTAATAATGAGTACAGTACAAGTATATGCATATAAAATGAAAAGATCACTTATACCAAATCTGGTACCTTTTACTCCCTAACTCTTCTATTTATAGATTCTTCAATGTGCAAACTTTTATAATAGGACCTGAATATGTGTTTTTTCAATAAAAAGTAAAGCAGCCTAAAGCATTATACAAACTGGGAACTAGGCAACGCTACTTTTCTACCATTTATTTAGCCTCTCAAGTAAATTTGGGGGAAAGCATACTTTGAGGAACAAACAATAGTGTTGCTGGCAATACACTGAGCAACAAATTCCCCCCATTTTACATTTTCAGATTACATAAAACTGAACAGAAGTCACATAAAAGTTTGATAGCAAAGTTCTTTACAATCAAATATCTTATGACTAGCTAGATGAGCAATGTGTAATATCATAGAATTGTATTCTAGCTGGGCGGGCTCACAGGTACATTTATGAATGAATGAATGAATGAATGAGTTAAAGCTTAAGGGAGCTCCCTTGAGATTTTTAACATCGTCATTTTCCAGTAGGTAAGTTGATGTGGTTGTATAATGTCAGCCAATGGTGGTATGAAGTGTTATGATTCAGTAGCATTACTTTATCGTTCTTATCCAGTTATCTTTGCTTTTCTCCACTCTTGTTTATGATACCCAAGGGGCAAAAAGAGCTTATAGCTCAAAAACTAAAAAGCTCAATTAGTTTATTTGTGGAATACAGATTCCTCTGTGGAGATGAGGAGACTCTCCGTCACTTTCATGACCTCCTTTGTAACAAAGGATCATTTTTTTGGGGGGCAATATATAAATATACAAGTGACACACAACTCAAGTAATCCAAGTACTTAAAGTATGTTCATGACTTACCTTGCAGTATTTAAGAAAACATAAGTGCAAATTCTACTAAGTAGAAATTTTTTAGGTGATGCAATTTAAAATATCTTATGATTTCTAACAGTGTTTTTTTTTTTAAAGGATAAAACTCTTTTGTCATGGAGACATTTTTTTAAAAGTTAACCCACATCAATGCAACACCACATGTATTAACTTAAAGACTTTCTCAGGAAGGTGGTAGTAACTTTGCTTTCTAACTACTGCCATTCATTTGAATATATAAAAAGTGACCATTTTTTCCATTTTTTTAAGGATTCTGCTGAACACAAATAACACTGTTCTATCACAATCTTCTCCATCTCTTTCAGTATAAACTTAGCCAAAGAGCACACTCTCATAGTGCCTTCCAGAAATGAACATTGAATTCCTTTGTTTAGAAATGCTCCCTGTTTATTTAGTTTCTTACTCAAATGAAGAAAACCAAACAAGAGAGTAAATAGGAGGACACAACAGCAAGGCCTGAAGGCCCTCTGTGTCCTGAGTTTCTTGACAGAGGAACAGAATAACTAGGCAACAGGCAGTAAAGATAGAAGCCTGAACATCAGCCTGGCCCACGGCCACCTCGCCTTCTGTGTGGCCCAGAGTGAACTATTTCTCAGCTTTTCCACCAATGAAATAAGGATCACACTACCTGCACCTCCATACCCAAAACCCGAGTAAGGGGAAAGGAATTTAATTAACTGTAATTGACTGTAAAGTACATCAAATTCCTGCAATGAAAAATCACATAACTCCCAATTACCACTTAGAAGAACTCTTTAACCAATTAAGGTGGTTGTGTGTGTGTTTAATCAGCTCATGAAAGATTATTAAGGAACTGAATGCCACAAAAGTAGTCTTTAACAAAGGTTTTAAAGTTTCAAAATGTCTCTGCAGCGAATCCCCTTCCAGACGGGGAAATCTAAAACATGCCAAGGACAGAGCCTGCGGGGTCTCCTGGGAAGCCTTGTGGAATTTCTGATGTGATTCTTTGAGTTTCTGATGTGATTCTGCTCACTGTGGAACAGAGTCTTGGTCACTGCAAAGCTGGGGGGTAACTTCACTTTTCATGGCCTGAGAGATCTCAATTTGCAGATACGTAACAGAGCAGGAGAGTAACTAGCAAGACCCCTGGCTCACATGAAAGGTGAAATAAACACCAGTGTTTCACGAATTTGATCAAAGACAATTAAAAAAAAATTAGGCACCACCCTCACAACATGGTGGCTGGGGGAAGAGAATGAATGTGTGGTGATGCCCAGTTGTGATCATATGATGTCACTCAGCAGCCAGCATTAGCCATTCTCCACTGAGTGACACATGTCTGGACAATATCACCATCCCCCAGGACTTGGGAACAACGACTGCACAGATTTAACATTTAAGAATGATACCACATTTGTGAATTTACATTAAAAACCCCATCTTTCCCTGACTTCATCATAGGAAGGAACCATAGTTCCTTATGGTTTTAGGGTGTAGGAGCTTTCAACTGGAGGGAACCTTACTTTAAAAATAAACATTGTTCTCTTTTTGCTTCAAACTTTCCTATCTTTCTTTAATTAATCTTTTTTTATCTACTGGCTAGTTGCATAAAATTACCAAATAAAATGTTACTTTAAGATTTTTTTTTTTTAAAGCTTTTTTTTTTTTTTAATTTTTATTTATTTATGATAGTGAGAGAGAGAGAGAGGCAGAGACACAGGCAGAGGGAGAAGCAGGCTCCATGCAGGGAGCCCGACGTGGGATTCGATCCCGGGTCTCCAGGATCGCGCCCTGGGCCAAAGGCAGGCGCCAAACCACTGCGCCACCCAGGGATCCCTACTTTAAGATTTTTAAAAAAAAAAGCTGATGAATCAATCTGTTTGTAAGCTGGCAAACTAATATTTAAGGAAAGACTTCTATTGGAATAATAATGGAATTTTGATCTAAAAATATCGCTTTGGGGGATGGCTGGGTGGCTCAGCAGTTGAACATCTGCCTTTGGCTCAGGTCGTGATCCCAGGGTCCTGGGATTGAGTCCCATATTGGGCTCCCCATAGGGAGCCTGCTTCTCCCTCTTCCATTGTCTCTGCCTCTCTCTGTGTGTCTCTTGTGAGTGAATAAATAAAATCTTTAAAAAAAACTTGCCTTGGTTGTACTAACTGGAATGGGAGGCAGCTACTTTCTGATTAGTTATTAAGAGGTCATATTCCTTCATGAATAAAAAGACAAAAACAGGCACAATGCTTCACATGCTCATTCATGCCCTTGGGTCCAGAAGCAGTAGTTCGATTTTTAATGAATAATGTGAGCTTCAGTCCTTTATTTCCAACTACGGCATGGGCATTTCTATTTGGGTATTTCATTTTTTCAAACTCAATCTGATCCAAACCCAAGCCTCCTCATAAACTGACCTGCTTCCTTTCCTAGCCATTTCTTTGCTGCTTCCAAGATACTTCCAAGGACAGTATCCTATTCAAAGCCCCCAGCACACTCTGATCACTGCAACCCCCTGGTTACTGGTCTTCTGTCTCTTCCCAGTCTGATTCATTATGTAGACCACCTACTGCTGGACTCAACTTTCTAAATCCCTGCTTTCATCATCCTGATCCCCTGGCTGGGCTCTGATCAAAATCCCAGGTGTAGAAATAGGCATCCTGCAAGGAGGAGGCACACCTGGGAAGATGGCCCTGGGGATTGACCCCAGATGCTTCCATTATTGCCTCAAGGACCCAGGAACAAGACCAGCTGAGATGAAGCACTTCAGAGTAGCGGCAGACATCTACAAGCCCGCTTGCTAATAATCTCCCATCTGAGCCTGGAGGTAATGCCAGAGTAGTATTGACATCTTATCCTCAAGTGACAAGGAAATGCCTATAAGGGAGATAGAGCAGGATTCTAGACCCAGTCTCTGTGATCCCTCCAAACTACCTAAAATCTTAACCAGTCACATTCTTGGCATCACTCTATAGCCTCCTCAATTTTCTCCTGGATTTATTTATCCTATAGTATTAAGTTCCATACCCAATCCTTCTCCAATCCACACAGTAATAGATTTCAATAGGCTTGAAACCTTGTGTCCAGAAATTCATTCTTCAGTTTCATGATAGGTATAATGTGTATGAAATGCAGACCTACTTATAGTTACAACTGTTCAACATTTTCTCTCACTTGACTGAAGAGTACCCATTTGTATTAACTTATAATACTATAATACTTGTGACTAATCCACATTTCCAAACAAAATAAAATTCTGCAACTCTCCTCCTATTTCATAAAGGGGTTCTTTGTGAATGTAACTGGTTGAGTAGTAAAACTTCCACATTTTACAAAACTTCACAGAATCAGTGTGGGATGCACCTTAACAAACTATCTTCCCCAATTGCTGGAATCGATCCAAAGCAAAACATTTTAATTGCGAGATTTTAAAGCAGCCCTGGCCAGGGGAAAAATAATACCCATAGAAAGCTAGAATATACAGCAATAAAATTGCATATCTACATGGAGAAAGGGAACAGGAAAGGGAGAGGGTAAGAGAAGGTGGGAAAGATGTCAAGAGCAGAAGGAATGACTCTGGCTCACAGGGAGGAAAAACTGCTCTCAAGGAGCTGAGCATGAAGAACAGCACAGCCTGGCCCTTTGGGAACCCATTCTCTCCCCATCACACCTCCTGAGCAGA
>NW_027554629.1:0-31559 GCF_053574225.1 Canis aureus
ATCCTTCCCTCATGAAGTTTTTATTTTTATTTTTATTTATTTTTTTTTTAATTTATTTATGATAGTCACACACAGAGAGAGAGAGAGAGAGAGGCAGAGACACAGGCAGGGGGAGGAGCAGGCTCCATGCACCGGGAGCCCAACGTGGGATTCGATCCCGTGTGTCCAAGATCGCGCCCTGGGCCAAAGGCAGGCGCCAAACCGCTGCGCCACCCAGGGATCCCCCTCATGAAGTTTTTAAAGGAAATGCCTTCTGTTCCCAGGTGTTACACATAGCCTCCTTATTTTCCTTCAATTATGCAGACAAACATTCATCATTTAAGAAGCACATAGAAAAGGTTCTGGAAATGAACCAGAAGATAAAGCACAGCCAAGAAGAGAAGAGCAGCGAACAAAAGGAACAAGCTATCAGTGAGATGAGCAGGCAAAGAAAAGAACTAGGCAGAGGTAGCAGAGACGTATCAGTAAAAAGAGAAGCACAAAGAGGTATGAACAAGGCTCATCACCCACGTGAGGTAAGCCACTCACCTTATATCTGAATTCATCAGTATCCAGTAAATTTATCAAAACTTTAAGGCCTCCAACATCTCTGATTGCCAACTGGCAGGTCTCTTGCGCCAAGTTGAAATCTTTTATTGAACGCAATGCAATCACTGTAGCTATCTCTTTTCCTTCCTACGAAACGCAAGGCCATGGAAAGGTTAAATAAGATCACGCTTCTATAGAAATTTCCTTAATGGTTATGAATCCATGAACTGGGAAATGTGTCTCCCCATACATGGCATGTTAAATTTTTTTAAGTTCTCCGAGTGGGTTATAATTTGTTAAATGAATCATGTAGAGTTGAAGCACAAAAAAGCTTTACAGAGTATCATAAAACATTATTCCAATTAAGAGTCAACATTTAAAGGTGGTCTGTCTGCTTTAAACAGCTAGAGCATTAGGTGGTATTAGTACATTAAATAGAGTCGAGGGGCAAGCCTTGAGAAATCCACTGAGGAATATAAGTTTTATGCAGAGGTAACAGGCCGTCCCTGGAGTTCTTGAACAGCATACTGTGCAATCCAAACCGTGTCTGGAAATTATTCTCACAGATGTATGTAGAACAGTCTGGAACAGGGAAAAACCTGAGGAAAGGGAAACCATGTGGGAAGCAGTACAACAAACCATGCTGGGACCAGGATTAAGTGGGAGAGGGGCCATGGGGTTGGGAAGGAGGTGGCGAGCCCATTAGGAACTGGAGATGACTCCGTGTATGGATAAAGGACAAAAAGGTAGCCTTCAGTATCGCATGCAAAATGCTGTCCCAGTGTTGAGAATCATGTGATCAATGTCTGCTTGGCTAATCACCAGCTGTAAAAGGTAGTGGGGAATGGCTCCTTTAAGGTAAAACAATCTGGGAGAATTTAAAAGAATGTAATGATTGATCAGTGAAACAGATGCACCAGGAAATTATAATCAGAATTCATTGCAGGAATTCTTAAGCAATGTCCACCCATCATTAATGCTTTAAAAAATCTTCTGATGGATGCAACATAGTACATATTACTTCTCCTCCTATTAAGACGGGATGGTAAATAAGAGTTCCAGTATAAGCACCGAAATAGTTCATAAGACACAAGAGCAATGTTTCTAATGGAGCTAAGGATAAACTATTTTTGTAAAAGGTGCTCATGAAAGATGGCCTTCGGTCTCTACCTCAAAACACAGTATGAATGGCCTCAAATAAATCTCTTTCCTTTTTGAAGAAAGACACCTACAAAATATGTTTATTCTCATTTGCTGATTATGACTTTATATTGCTATATTACAGATACATGTTCATAGATACAATATATACATTTACACAAAAGTGGAAATTATATCCAAGCAGCCCAACCTCCTCCTTCATATCTCACACACACACAAATCCTTTTGTGAATACAACATGATGTGTTACTTTTAAAATAAGCTGAAATGGGATTATAAGAGGGCAAGCATCAAAAAGATAGAAAGGTTTAGACTTCAGCCTTTCCTCTTAATGCGTCCATAAAAGCCCCTCCACATCTCTAAAAATATTACAAACCACTATCCTGTGCTGAAACCATTGTCAGTCTGCTTTTCATATTAATTTTCTTCCTGAGTAATCCAGGCTGTCCTCTATATTCAAGATGAAGTTGAGAATGGCAAAAGCCTTCACTTTACTATTTACATTGAAAATAAGGAGTTTTCTTCCCATAGCTTTTAATGTCTTTGTTTATATCAAGAGAAATTTTTACCACCACCAATCGTCCTACAGTTCATTTTGAAACATAAAATAGTAAATCCTTATTACATTCAATTTTATAATCTCCCTTGTTTTGGGGTACAGGACCTCTTCAAACACACATTAGCACTTTTGATGCCTTTCTTTTTAAAAACAGAAGGCAGATATTTCATAAATCATAAAGAAGAATCTAAATGCTAATCATAATATATAAAAAAAAAAAGAGAAAGCGAGAGAAACAATTATTTAACAATTCTTTTGTTGAATTTAATTGGGTTAAAAGGAGCCCAAAAATTCCCCTGGTGTACCTGGAGGAGGAGAGCTGGGTGGGCTCCCACATGAAAAGTTTAAAAATGCAAACCAGGAGCTTCAGATAGAGTTCTTTAGGCAGTGCCTTCAGACTCAAGCATGACTTGAAAGCAAGAAGGTATCAAACAGCATGTCATGCCTCAGTCAAGCCAACAGAGTCCACACACACACACCAAACTCCGAGGCAGAGCATGCTGTCCTGGCGTTCTCAGTGGTGTGTGATAGAGGACTTTCTTGACTGCTATACTTGCATTGTATTTTCTTTGGTAGCACTTTCCTACTTACACATTCCGCACAGTCATTCTTTCCTATTTCATTTCGAGGTCTCTTAATTTTTCTCTTCTAGATTATTTCTATCTTGTGTGCTTGATTTCATCATATGCACCATAACCAATGACATAACAATTTTAAGGAATTGTGTACTTGTGGTAGATGCCCAAAAGGTAAGACACTATATTTTTCTAAATGATCTCTAAGCCACTTTTGAAGCCAAAGGATGGAAAATTTTCTTTTATCATTGAGAAGTTAGATCCTTATAGAAAAAAACTCTGTAAATCAGCAGCTTTTTTTCTGAAAATCTGGAAACATATTCATAGACTTGAGAGTTTTTTTTTTAGAACAGTTTTATATTAGGGAAAGTTAGTTTTTCCACATTTCAGGATTTAGTTCTACTCTTGTCACTGACCACACTCCCCAAAGGATTATAAATCTTTCAGAATGAATACCAGCGAATGGGAGCCAAAATATTCAACATACAGAGCCACAAATGTTAGCCAATTGCTATTCTTTAAATACCAGCTATGTCAAAGGATTTTCAAATGTTTGTTCTACTTTGACCAGATGCCATAAACATCTTACTAAGAAGAAGCAGTGCAAATATGCTTATTTTTCAATTAAATCTCCCCTGAGAATGTAATTAGTTGCCAATACTTATTTTCACATTTTATCATGTATTTGCATTTGTGAAGTTTTAAGAGCTGGAGAAAACATAGTAAAATATTATTTTACTAGTTTCTGAAGGGTTTTGAAGAATGCTTCCAATAAGCTTTTCCACTTCTTAAATTAATGCAAGTTGTTTTGCTAGTTGTCATCCTGCCCCTGCGTCTTCTCAGACATTTCCAGGCTCTGTCAGCCTTCAGATACTTCGCAGTTCACATTCCTTTCTGAGACTGGGAGGCCTTTGTTCATTATCATTATCACAATCATGTTGCTAATATGTGAAAGTTGAAGAGATCTTGCTTTTTCCTTCATTTTTCTCAAAATTTCTTTTGGAAAGACAAGATCAATAGGCACTCTTCTAAACAATGTTTCTCAGTGTTTTAAATAACATCTTTGAAAAAAAAAGTATTACCTTATCTGGTACATAGAGTAATATCTACCTCCAATCCTCTTACTGCTGATAAAAGAGAAATAAATGCTTATGAAATTGAGATGAAGAATGTATCTGAGACTAAATCAGGGAGCCAGATGCCTCCAACCATCCAACCATTTTTTAATTCTTTCATTCAACAAATTTGCAGTTATTCACCATGTCTGATACCAGGAACTAGAGACATCCTGGTAGACAAAAACAGATCTAGTTTTTGCCTCGTGGAGCTCATAAAGCTTAGTGGAGAAGAAAGATCTTAATTGTTAAGCCCATCCAAATAAATGAAAACTTTAAGAAGTGTTATACAGAAAAGTGGCACAGGGTTATGGATGTTTGCAACAGGGGACTCTAGGCCAGGACATCAGGAAAAGTTTCCCTGAGGAAACTATGTCTGGACTGAAGTGTGGACAGAGTAGGAGCCTTCCCTGGTGAAGGAGGTCGGACATGATGAAAGGCACACCAGTCAGAGGAAACAGTATGTGTAAAACCCTAAGGAGGATTGGAACATGGCCTGTTTAAGACCTAACGAAGGCCAGTGTGGCTGAGACCCAGAGCCTGGGTGGCAAATGATCCAAGATGAGCTAAAAAATTAAGTGGGCAAAGGAATCTGCTGCACCCATAGGCCAGGTTGAGGATTTTAATCTTCATTCAAGATTAATAGGAAATATTCAAGGGTATTGTTTTGGAGGAGAGTGGGAGGACTCACATGAGTTGCGTACATTTTTAAAAGATCATTCCAGCTAAAGGGCCCCCTGTAGGGAGGGGGCAGATGGAACATATGGAGACCATGCAGGTTACTACAGCTATCCAGAGAGGAGGTAACTGGGATTAAGAGGTCAAGGATACTTATTTGTGTCATAAAGACTTCAAGTAACTTGATTCAGAAAAGGATACTATAAAACAAGTAGACGAAACTCTGATAGGCTACATGCTCCCAGAGCCATCATTTGGAGCTTCCTGTAGAGTCCCACATGGTGACAGTGAGATAAGAAGGCAGTCAGAGGCACAATCGGGAGTGGAGGCCCTTCTTTTGCTCCCCACCGTCTGTAATCAAGGGGCAGTGGGTGAGACCTGGTGAGGAGATACAGCCATCACACAGCCATCCAACTGACTTTCAATGATTTCAGCATTTTTTCCTCCAAATATGCCACTCAGAGAGCAAGAAAAGTGAAGCCTGCCAGTGACTGTTTATTAATGATGACAGAGGGCCTGGCACCCAGCACAGAGGTTGGCTTACAGATACTCTTCATGTCCCAGGATGAGAAATGGTAAAAAGTCAATGCTCAGAGTGAATGGCATATGAGCACGTAAGTCAAAATAGTAAAATATATTGCTTTGCTTTCTGTTTATTTGCAAACTGGCTTTATACTGATGATTCAGCACTCATAAACCTAAGACTCAAGAGATGAGACTCAATAGAACTCCAGGAAAGAAAATGAGAAAATATTGTTCCAGAGGAAAAAAGAAATTAGACTCAAACTGTTGTATTACAAGCTTGCTGAGAATTTTTATTGGGAATGGGTAAGGAACAATGCAAGCATTCCCTACACATTCCTTTTAAACAGACATGGAACATTTACAGAAATAGATAATCTGCTGGAATGTCCTAGTCACTGCAATGAGGAAAAATTTGTAGCAAATATAACTGCCTTTCTAAAAAGATTTGGAAGACTATACTGAATAATTATGATAATTAATAAAAATAGCTCAATAAAGTGGATATAAGGGCCACATTAAAAATGAGTAACTCCCCCATACACTAGGAATAACAAATCACAATGCATAATTTGAAAAATGTTCCCATGCCAGTATTAGCAAAATAATAACAAAAATATCAAGGAGTAAATCTCACAGTATGTTGAAAATATGTGGAAAAGAAGCTATTAAGTTTTACTAAAATACATACAAATTTAAAAATAAATGAATGGTCATACCATGTTCCTGAATAGGATAACTGAATGATATTAAAATTTGCAAGCCCACAACTATATGGTCAATTAATCTTTGACAATGCAAGAAAGAATATCTAATGGAAAAAAGATAGTCTCTCCAACAAAGTGTTGGAAAAACTGGACAGCGACATGCTAAAGATTGAAAGTAGATCTTTTTCTTACACCATCCACAGAAATAAATTCAAGATGGATTAAAGACCTAAATGTGAGACAGGAAATCATTAAAATCCTAGAGGAGAACACAGGCAGCAACCTCTTTGACATCAGCCCTAACCTTTGACATCAGCTTCTCTTGAGGCAAGGAAAATAAATGCAAATATTAACTACTGGAACTTCATCAGATAAAAAGCTTCTACACAGCAAAGGAAACAATCAATAAAACTAAAAGGCAACCTATGGGATGGGAAAAGATTTTTACAAATGACATACGAGTTGACAAAGAGTTGGTATCCAAAATCTATAAAGAATTTATAAAACTCAACACCCAAAACACAACCCAATTAAAAAATGGAAAGACGATATAAACAGACATTTCTCCAAAGAAGATATCCAGATGGCCAACAGACACACATTAAAAAATTTTCAACATCACTCATCATTAGGGACATACAAATTAAAACTACAATGAGATATCACCTCACACCAGTCAGAATGGATAAAATTATAATACAGGAAATAGCAGCATTAACCAAAGGATACAAATATACTAATTCAAAGGGAATGGAAAAAGGGAATATTTATAGCAGCATTATCAACAATAGCCAAATTATGGAAAAAGCCCAAATGTCCATTGACTGATGAATGGATAAAGAAGATGTGGCATATATACAACGGAATATTACTCAGCCATCAAAAGAGTGAAATCTTGCCATTTGCAATGGCATGGATAGAGCGAGTATAATGCTAATTGAAATAGGTCAGTTAGAGAAAGACAAATACCATAGGATTTCACTCATATGTGGAATTTAAGAATTAAAAAAAATGAACATGGGGGTGGGAAGAAAGGAAAACCAAGAAAAAGAAACAGACTCTTAACTAGAAAGAACAAACTGATGGCTACCAGAAGGGAGGGGGGAGGCAGGGAGGTGTTAAGTAGGGGATGGGGATTAAGGAGAGCATTTGTTGTGATGGACGCCGGGTGTTGTATTTAAGTGCTGAATCACTAAGTTGTACACCTGAAGCTAATATTACACTGTGGTTAACTAACTGGAATTTAAATAAAAGCTTGAAAAAATTGCAATTTATCCAAAATAATTTATAAATTCATGTAGACCAGCCAAAATCCCCGGTAGCATTTTTGAGGGTTTTTTTTTTTATTTGATTTTCAACTTTTCTAAAAATGATCTGGAATGGAAAATATGCAAAAAGTAGTTTTAAAGAATTTAAGAAAACTCTCTGGCCAATCAAGTATTAAAATACACCAAAGTAGCAGTAATTAAAACAGCATGGGCCTGGCATGGGAGCATCCAAATAACTCAATGTAATAGAGAAGGATCCAGAAAGAAACTCTCACATATGAGATGACAATACTTGATATAGGTAATATCTCAGATCACTTGAGGAAAGAGTGGAGAAGCCAATTATCTGTGTTGATACAACTGAATCTCCATCAAAGAAAAAAAAAAGTAAAATTAGATCCCTGCCTCACACTATACATAAAATGACATCAAGATAGAAGCAACTTCTAAACATTTTTTTAAAACTATAAACCTACAAGGAGGAAATAAAAAATTTTTGTTCTCTTGAAATGACATCAGAAAAATCTTCTTAGCTCTTAATACACAAAATTTTATAAGCTATGAAGGAAAATCAATATATTTACTAATGTACAATTTTAAAGTTTTCAAACAGAAGAGTAGATAAAAAGACATGAGAAACTGAAAGAAAATACTTACAAATACTATAACAAAGGGTTAATTTGTATTAAGATTCAAAACACAACCACAGAAAAATAGGCAAGATATACAATGCAATGGCTATTGGACACATGAAAATATTTATCAACTTCACTACTAATCAGGAATATGCAAATTCACACAAGATACATTCTCTCAGTTGGAACAAATTATTTTAAGATTTGTGTGGAATCAGAAAAGACCCTGAATAGCCAGGGGAATTTTAAAAAAGAAAACCATAGCTGGGGGCATCACAATGCCAGATTTCAGGTTGTACTACAAAGCTGTGGTCATCAAGACAGTGTGGTACTGGCACAAAAACAGACACATAGATCAATGGAACAGAATAGAGAACCCAGAAGTGGACCCTCAACTTTATGGTCAACTAATATTCGACAAAGGAGGAAAGACTATCCATTGGAAGAAAGAGAGTCTCTTCAATAAATGGTGCCGGGAAAATTGGACATCCACATGCAGAAGAATGAAACTAGACCACTCTCTTGCACCAGACACAAAGATAAGCTCAAAATGGATGAAAGATCTAAATGTGAGACAAGATTCCATCAAAATCCTAGAGGAGAACACAGGCAACACCCTTTTTGAACTCGGCCACAGTAACTTCTTGCAAGATACATCCACGAAGGCAAGAGAAACAAAAGCAAAAATGAACTATTGGGACTTCATCAAGATAAGAAGCTTTTGCACAGCAAAGGATACAGTCAACAAAACTAAAAGACAACCTACAGAATGGGAGAAGATATTTGCAAATGACGTATCAGATAAAGGGCTAGTTTCCAAGACCTATAAAGAACTTATTAAACTCAACACCAAAGAAACAAACAATCCAATCATGAAATGGGCAAAAGACATGAAGAGAAATCTCACAGAGGAAGACATAGACATGGCCAACATGCACATGAGAAAATGCTCTGCATCACTTGCCATCAGGGAAATACAAATCAAAACCACAATGAGATACCACCTCACACCAGTGAGGATGGGGAAAATTAACAAGGCAGGAAACCACAAACGTTGGAGAGGATGCAGAGAAAAGGGAACCCTCTTGCACTGTTGGTGGGAATGTGAACTGGTGCAGCCACTCTGGAAAACTGTGTGGAGGTTCCTCAAAGAGTTAAAAATAGACCTGCCCTACGACCCAGCAATTGCACTGCTGGGGATTTACCCCAAAGATACAGATGCAGTGAAACGCCGGGACACCTGCACCCCGATGTTTCTAGCAGCAATGTCCACAATAGCCTAACTGTGGAAGGAGCCTCGGTGTCCATCGAAAGATGAATGGATAAAGAAGATGTGGTCTATGTATACAATGGAATATTCCTCAGCAATTAGAAACGACAAATACCCAACATTTGCTTCGATGTGGATGGAACTGGAGGGTATTATGCTGAGTGAAATAAGTCAATCGGAGAAGGACAAACATTATATGGTCTCGTTCATTTGGGGAATATAAAAAGTAGTGAAAGGGAGCAAAGGGGAAAGGAGAAAAAAATGAGTGGGAAATATCAGAAAGGGAGACAGAACATGAGAGACTCCTAACTCTGAGAAACGAACTAGGGGTGGTGGAGGGGGAGGTGGGCGGGGGGTGAGGGTGACTGGGTGGCGGGCACTGAGGGGGGCACATGATGGGATGAGCACTGGGTGTTATTCTATATGTTGGCAAATTGAACACCAATAAAAAATAAATTTATATATATAAAAAAGATACATTCTCTCCCCATTTGGAATTGGCCAAAATAAAAAAAGACTGTAGATTAGTGAGAATTTGTAACAATGAACCTTATTTCTAAACAAATAATTTTAACACCCTGGAAAGATTTTAAAGACAATCTGCCTAGATCCCACTTCACACCAATTGGTTTAAAACTTCCATGAATATTACCTGAGCATTGAGATTTTTGCTTTGTTTAGTTTTTAGGAGCCTGGCTGATTTCACTGTGTTCAAGGTCAAAAATCATTGGTATATTACTAATTGAGTGTAAACTAGTATTTGCTTTGTGTAAGTAGCTACAAAATTTTTTTTTATTCAAACCAAGCTTGGTCAGTTTATTACTTTTCATTATTTCTCTTTAAATTTTAAAATTTCATTGTAATACTTCTCTAACTTCATTGTGCATATATTGTTTCTTGTTTAAAATAGATTGAGGTGGAACTGATATGCAAAAAACGAGTTGGGACACATGCGTACATCTGTGAAACCATCACCACAATCAAGATAACAGGAACATCCATTGCCTCCAAAAGTTTTCTTATGTCTCTTCCCTTTTTGTCATACTTACACTTACCATGAGATCAAATACCCTCTTACATTTTTTAAATGTACAATTCAATATTGTTAACTATGCTGTGCAGCTCTCTAGAGCTTGTGAAACTAAAATTTTGTACCAATTGAACAACACCTCCCCATTAGAACTATCAAAATTTTAAATGTACACAGTCTTTGACCCAAGCAATTCTACTTCAAAGTAGCTATCCTACAGAAATAGGATACATATCCAAAGAATATGTAAAAATATTTACAATGTTGTAATAATAAAAATTGATCTGGGAGACAAGGCAAAATGTTATCAGTAAGGGAACTGTTACATAAATTATTGATATATTCATATAGTACAAAACAATGTTGTAATTAGAAGAACTGAGGCAGATATGGAGGATCACCAAGAAAACATTAAATATAAAATGCAAAATGTCACATAACAAGTAGTCTGACTTCATTTCATACATAAAAATTTCATATGTATATTTATATAAACAGAAACATCTGGAAGGGGGCTTTCCCTGTTATTCTTTTGCATGGCTTAAATTTTAGGGTATATATTAATGTATTATTTTTATAAGATTTAAATAACTTAAATACAGAAAAGAGATAAGGGAGGGCTAGAAGAGAAACCTGTGCTTCTGCAATGCCCTGCATGTCCCAGAAATATCAGAAGGCCACAGCCAGCCACACACCCCCAGACAGCAGGAGCTGGGAAAGGAGCCACAGCCTTTGCCAGTGGGACTAGCAAAGGCTAGTGGACCACAATGGGACCTAGAGTTTAATATTTTTCCTACAAATATGCAATTTCTAATAATGAGTACAGTACAAGTATATGCATATAAAATGAAAAGATCACTTATACCAAATCTGGTACCTTTTACTCCCTAACTCTTCTATTTATAGATTCTTCAATGTGCAAACTTTTATAATAGGACCTGAATATGTGTTTTTTCAATAAAAAGTAAAGCAGCCTAAAGCATTATACAAACTGGGAACTAGGCAACGCTACTTTTCTACCATTTATTTAGCCTCTCAAGTAAATTTGGGGGAAAGCATACTTTGAGGAACAAACAATAGTGTTGCTGGCAATACACTGAGCAACAAATTCCCCCCATTTTACATTTTCAGATTACATAAAACTGAACAGAAGTCACATAAAAGTTTGATAGCAAAGTTCTTTACAATCAAATATCTTATGACTAGCTAGATGAGCAATGTGTAATATCATAGAATTGTATTCTAGCTGGGCGGGCTCACAGGTACATTTATGAATGAATGAATGAATGAATGAGTTAAAGCTTAAGGGAGCTCCCTTGAGATTTTTAACATCGTCATTTTCCAGTAGGTAAGTTGATGTGGTTGTATAATGTCAGCCAATGGTGGTATGAAGTGTTATGATTCAGTAGCATTACTTTATCGTTCTTATCCAGTTATCTTTGCTTTTCTCCACTCTTGTTTATGATACCCAAGGGGCAAAAAGAGCTTATAGCTCAAAAACTAAAAAGCTCAATTAGTTTATTTGTGGAATACAGATTCCTCTGTGGAGATGAGGAGACTCTCCGTCACTTTCATGACCTCCTTTGTAACAAAGGATCATTTTTTTGGGGGGCAATATATAAATATACAAGTGACACACAACTCAAGTAATCCAAGTACTTAAAGTATGTTCATGACTTACCTTGCAGTATTTAAGAAAACATAAGTGCAAATTCTACTAAGTAGAAATTTTTTAGGTGATGCAATTTAAAATATCTTATGATTTCTAACAGTGTTTTTTTTTTTAAAGGATAAAACTCTTTTGTCATGGAGACATTTTTTTAAAAGTTAACCCACATCAATGCAACACCACATGTATTAACTTAAAGACTTTCTCAGGAAGGTGGTAGTAACTTTGCTTTCTAACTACTGCCATTCATTTGAATATATAAAAAGTGACCATTTTTTCCATTTTTTTAAGGATTCTGCTGAACACAAATAACACTGTTCTATCACAATCTTCTCCATCTCTTTCAGTATAAACTTAGCCAAAGAGCACACTCTCATAGTGCCTTCCAGAAATGAACATTGAATTCCTTTGTTTAGAAATGCTCCCTGTTTATTTAGTTTCTTACTCAAATGAAGAAAACCAAACAAGAGAGTAAATAGGAGGACACAACAGCAAGGCCTGAAGGCCCTCTGTGTCCTGAGTTTCTTGACAGAGGAACAGAATAACTAGGCAACAGGCAGTAAAGATAGAAGCCTGAACATCAGCCTGGCCCACGGCCACCTCGCCTTCTGTGTGGCCCAGAGTGAACTATTTCTCAGCTTTTCCACCAATGAAATAAGGATCACACTACCTGCACCTCCATACCCAAAACCCGAGTAAGGGGAAAGGAATTTAATTAACTGTAATTGACTGTAAAGTACATCAAATTCCTGCAATGAAAAATCACATAACTCCCAATTACCACTTAGAAGAACTCTTTAACCAATTAAGGTGGTTGTGTGTGTGTTTAATCAGCTCATGAAAGATTATTAAGGAACTGAATGCCACAAAAGTAGTCTTTAACAAAGGTTTTAAAGTTTCAAAATGTCTCTGCAGCGAATCCCCTTCCAGACGGGGAAATCTAAAACATGCCAAGGACAGAGCCTGCGGGGTCTCCTGGGAAGCCTTGTGGAATTTCTGATGTGATTCTTTGAGTTTCTGATGTGATTCTGCTCACTGTGGAACAGAGTCTTGGTCACTGCAAAGCTGGGGGGTAACTTCACTTTTCATGGCCTGAGAGATCTCAATTTGCAGATACGTAACAGAGCAGGAGAGTAACTAGCAAGACCCCTGGCTCACATGAAAGGTGAAATAAACACCAGTGTTTCACGAATTTGATCAAAGACAATTAAAAAAAAATTAGGCACCACCCTCACAACATGGTGGCTGGGGGAAGAGAATGAATGTGTGGTGATGCCCAGTTGTGATCATATGATGTCACTCAGCAGCCAGCATTAGCCATTCTCCACTGAGTGACACATGTCTGGACAATATCACCATCCCCCAGGACTTGGGAACAACGACTGCACAGATTTAACATTTAAGAATGATACCACATTTGTGAATTTACATTAAAAACCCCATCTTTCCCTGACTTCATCATAGGAAGGAACCATAGTTCCTTATGGTTTTAGGGTGTAGGAGCTTTCAACTGGAGGGAACCTTACTTTAAAAATAAACATTGTTCTCTTTTTGCTTCAAACTTTCCTATCTTTCTTTAATTAATCTTTTTTTATCTACTGGCTAGTTGCATAAAATTACCAAATAAAATGTTACTTTAAGATTTTTTTTTTTTAAAGCTTTTTTTTTTTTTTAATTTTTATTTATTTATGATAGTGAGAGAGAGAGAGAGGCAGAGACACAGGCAGAGGGAGAAGCAGGCTCCATGCAGGGAGCCCGACGTGGGATTCGATCCCGGGTCTCCAGGATCGCGCCCTGGGCCAAAGGCAGGCGCCAAACCACTGCGCCACCCAGGGATCCCTACTTTAAGATTTTTAAAAAAAAAAGCTGATGAATCAATCTGTTTGTAAGCTGGCAAACTAATATTTAAGGAAAGACTTCTATTGGAATAATAATGGAATTTTGATCTAAAAATATCGCTTTGGGGGATGGCTGGGTGGCTCAGCAGTTGAACATCTGCCTTTGGCTCAGGTCGTGATCCCAGGGTCCTGGGATTGAGTCCCATATTGGGCTCCCCATAGGGAGCCTGCTTCTCCCTCTTCCATTGTCTCTGCCTCTCTCTGTGTGTCTCTTGTGAGTGAATAAATAAAATCTTTAAAAAAAACTTGCCTTGGTTGTACTAACTGGAATGGGAGGCAGCTACTTTCTGATTAGTTATTAAGAGGTCATATTCCTTCATGAATAAAAAGACAAAAACAGGCACAATGCTTCACATGCTCATTCATGCCCTTGGGTCCAGAAGCAGTAGTTCGATTTTTAATGAATAATGTGAGCTTCAGTCCTTTATTTCCAACTACGGCATGGGCATTTCTATTTGGGTATTTCATTTTTTCAAACTCAATCTGATCCAAACCCAAGCCTCCTCATAAACTGACCTGCTTCCTTTCCTAGCCATTTCTTTGCTGCTTCCAAGATACTTCCAAGGACAGTATCCTATTCAAAGCCCCCAGCACACTCTGATCACTGCAACCCCCTGGTTACTGGTCTTCTGTCTCTTCCCAGTCTGATTCATTATGTAGACCACCTACTGCTGGACTCAACTTTCTAAATCCCTGCTTTCATCATCCTGATCCCCTGGCTGGGCTCTGATCAAAATCCCAGGTGTAGAAATAGGCATCCTGCAAGGAGGAGGCACACCTGGGAAGATGGCCCTGGGGATTGACCCCAGATGCTTCCATTATTGCCTCAAGGACCCAGGAACAAGACCAGCTGAGATGAAGCACTTCAGAGTAGCGGCAGACATCTACAAGCCCGCTTGCTAATAATCTCCCATCTGAGCCTGGAGGTAATGCCAGAGTAGTATTGACATCTTATCCTCAAGTGACAAGGAAATGCCTATAAGGGAGATAGAGCAGGATTCTAGACCCAGTCTCTGTGATCCCTCCAAACTACCTAAAATCTTAACCAGTCACATTCTTGGCATCACTCTATAGCCTCCTCAATTTTCTCCTGGATTTATTTATCCTATAGTATTAAGTTCCATACCCAATCCTTCTCCAATCCACACAGTAATAGATTTCAATAGGCTTGAAACCTTGTGTCCAGAAATTCATTCTTCAGTTTCATGATAGGTATAATGTGTATGAAATGCAGACCTACTTATAGTTACAACTGTTCAACATTTTCTCTCACTTGACTGAAGAGTACCCATTTGTATTAACTTATAATACTATAATACTTGTGACTAATCCACATTTCCAAACAAAATAAAATTCTGCAACTCTCCTCCTATTTCATAAAGGGGTTCTTTGTGAATGTAACTGGTTGAGTAGTAAAACTTCCACATTTTACAAAACTTCACAGAATCAGTGTGGGATGCACCTTAACAAACTATCTTCCCCAATTGCTGGAATCGATCCAAAGCAAAACATTTTAATTGCGAGATTTTAAAGCAGCCCTGGCCAGGGGAAAAATAATACCCATAGAAAGCTAGAATATACAGCAATAAAATTGCATATCTACATGGAGAAAGGGAACAGGAAAGGGAGAGGGTAAGAGAAGGTGGGAAAGATGTCAAGAGCAGAAGGAATGACTCTGGCTCACAGGGAGGAAAAACTGCTCTCAAGGAGCTGAGCATGAAGAACAGCACAGCCTGGCCCTTTGGGAACCCATTCTCTCCCCATCACACCTCCTGAGCAGAGGGTTGAGAGACAAGCCTGTACTCACTGGCTAGGCACTCTGCAAGACATAGAAGTGAGTTTAATATGGTCTTTCCATTTGAGTAGCTGACAAGACAGACAAGTTGAACCATAAAGATAGCAGAAGAAAGAATGTGTTTCTTGCTAAGGAAGCTGAAAAGGTGGTTTATTGCTTCTTTTAGAACTCGGGTACAGAGTCATCTGTTATGTGTGTGGGGGGAGGAAGAAGTTGGAAGGTTAAAAAGTAAAAATGCAAAGTCTTCATTAGTTTAAAAATTAAATTGTATTCTAAAAATCTAGATTAAAAGAATATATGCATATATAAAACTTGTAAGTTGAAATGAATGTATGTCAAAGCCAAATAATTAAATATAAATTCCCTTTACTTACATGCCAAGATCTGAGCTCATAGCTCTGGATAAATAACAAGCTATAGTTCATTGACCTGTTTGGGTATTAATGAGCTCATCAAATTTTTTTCAACAATTACAGACATTGCTGTACTTGGAAAATGGTAAGTAGAAAGTCAGGTCAACATTAACATTTTTCTACTAGTGTAAGTCTACATTTAAGGCATAAGTCTGCAATTAAAATGTCAGGTGTATTTATTTTGAGATTACCTAGAGACATTCAATTTTGCATTTCATAGACTTTTAATATCCTTTTGTGTCCCCATATAAAACATTTATCTGTGTCAAAAAGCTTGAAATCATTTGTAGATATACTTTTTCTTTTATTGGCTATGTTAAGAATATCTACCTGTGGGAACTATAATAATTCCAAGCAATTTACTGTCTGGCCAAAAGTATCACATTTGCACATGATTTATTGATGAATAACTTGTGCAAGCTTAAGTAGCACTTCATCAATAAATGTTTTCCTTAGCTGTTCTGGGACAGAAATAGTGCATCCCTTTTTGGCCTGATTTATATGGACTTATCCTAAATAGTCGAAAAACTCAAGATAGTTATCCAATAGTTAGGCTATTACGAGAAACGCTCATTGCCATGTTCACTGGGAGGATATTATTAAGGATGTCATTCACTACCACACTCACTGTCTGCTTCATTAAATCCTCAGGGAGAAAATTCTTTCTGCTCTTAGTACCAGGATCAGTTACACACATTGGCAACTGGGCTATTTTTACCTCATGATGGTAAGAGTCTTTCCCTCATGGTATTAACTCTGTATTTCCCTCCTTTTATTGGTTGCTAGAAAATTTAAAGCAAAAGTTGAAGGCCAGCTTTGCAAGTCCAGAAGACTCCACACCATATGTTGTCTATAATAATAATAATATGTAACAGAAGCCATTATTATTACTAACGAGTACTGAGTACTTTCTGCTAAGCACTTTATATGTGTCAGATCTTTTTCATAATAATCATAAAACATGAGAACCTTTGTTTTTGCCAACTTGACCAATGAGAAAACAAACTGAAACTCACAGAGGTCAGTCAAATACCTCAAGGCTACTGAGCCAGTAAGTGGCAGACTCCTGACCCAATTAGAATCTTTCTAACATGGAAGGTCATGCTTCTAACTGCTCTGGTAGTGTGCCTCCTGGTCCATCCATGCGTCTTTCCTGTTGACTCTTTATTTCCTTTGACTAATGAAATAAAGTTAACAGACCAGAATTATTTGTATAAACACCAGGGCTCCCATCTGGCTCAAGTTGTTCAAATGCTAGATGGCAAAATTCTCTGATGCATTTCCCTCCCCCCCCCCCCAGAGTGACATGTGCTTTATGAGTACAGGAGAGATGGTGGGAAGATCCACGGACCTTCCTACCATCAGGAAGGTCTTCTGAGTCTGAACATTGGTGCTGTGCATGCTAGGCTGAACCACTATGTTGACTGCATGATTTGTATGCAAAGACGCCCACCAAGGGCATGTGCCTGACCATGGGGCCTGACCTCCAGCCTGTGCTCCAGATAGTTTCCAAATTCCTAGGATAGGAATATTCAAGATCCCAGAGTAAGATCTCCAAATTCTTAGGAATTCTTGAAATGATAATCATTCCATGTTTTTTCCCAAATTGTATTTATATATTTTTAGGTGATAATGATGATCCTAAAAGTTTTCCATAATAATAAATAGTATATCATTTTTTGTAATAGATATGCTAAAAATTTCAGAGGTTTTCTATTAAAAAAAACCTCAAACATATCTATTGCAATAACATGAAAAATGATCTCCACTAAAAGAGGGGAACATTACCACGAAATAAATGCCAAATCAAAGCCATTTTAAAAATTGAAGTTGATATAAAAATATTTACTATTTAAAAGATATTATTCTTAAGATGAAATTTTAAAACAAAGCATTTAATAACTAGGCTTTCAAAAGCATAGTACCTAAGGTGGGCATTAGGATTTGCTTCACAGAAGCTCCCATCCTTTTTTAATGATGAAAATCTTTGATTTGCTTGCCTGGATCCTGGTCTGGCCATTGAAATCTATGTTACAGTGGAGAATTAGAATACTTTTTCCCAATTTCTTGACTAATTTTTCTTGGGATTCAGGAAAACATAGATTTTTTTTTCCTGAGAAATACAGGGAATTGCAGCTGGGACCATGCTAAGAAAGGGGGCATATTTTTCTTCTAAAGCAACTTTCTCAGCTACAAAGCTGTGTCCATGCAGAGGATGTTTATTGAATTCACAAAAATGTATGTATAAACTATTTTACCTGTCAGCTTTGAAGGACCTCAAGGGCACCAGAAAAGTAGCCTTAAGTAATTTAGGAGCCACATAAATATCTTTACATATTGCAAAGCCATTGGCAAATGCCCTTGATTCACTCAATCATGTAGAAAAGCTGGAGGAAACTATGAGTTAAGTAAAAATGTTTTTACGAGTACTTCTCAACTATTGCTTTAGTCCTGGCCTACCTAGACATTATCAATATCAGTTATCCACTGATATTAATCTGGGTTTTGGCAAATCATTTTCCCTGCCCTGCCCCCATTCATGTCTTAAATACATTATATAGGCCATTATTATGTAACATGTGTTTACACATATTATGTTGAGAGTAATGAAAAGGGACTGATACATATTTTAAGTATCTACAATGTACCAAACACTATCCACATCTTTCAAATATGCTTTACCAACCCTGAAGTAATCCTATAGGACAGGTATTAACCTATTTTCCATAGGTTAAGAAAAATAAGGCTCAAAGCTATAATCAACAGCTATACTGTTGGTAAGTAACACAGCCTAGAAATTATAGTCCAACTTTAAAACAAATCCATGTTCTTGATGCCACAGCATACTGCAAGGTGTAAAATGATGGCAAGTCATAATAGCTGCTGGCTACCATGGCCCAGGGGAAAGGGTTGGTACCAGGCAGACCGGCTGCTCCACGAGGACTAACCGTGCTATCCTCAGGGTAATAAGACCTTCCCCTGTGCACACAGGGTAATAAGACCATTCCCCATGCACATTTAAATAATAACGGGAGTTTTTACTACTCTTATTTGAAAAAAAAAAAAATATATATATATATACATATATAATCAATTTGGAAGTAGAATATACATTTTTAGGAAAGGAATTAAAAGAATCATTGTAAACACAATACAAAGAGGTTTGTCTTACCTTTAAATATTTCACCAGTTTCTGAATTTGCCAATATTCAGATGACAAATCTGCATTTGCTTCCTGACGACGATCAGGTGGTTCTTCATCTTCCTCATTCTCTGAGGAGCTGTCACTAAGAATTTCCTCAATCTTCTCAGCACTCTTACTAAGAACAGTAACAACCACCACATATAATAAACATATTTATGCTACAAAATGGATGTGGTTATAATCATTAATATTTCAGCAATATGAACATAAGCAATGTATAAGGTACCAATACCTTCTGAGTTCTAAAGATCTTTGCTAAGATCTAAGCAAGGAGATGAATAAATCCCTGTCTCTGTACCAGGTGCAGTTCATTATTATTGCTTTGTATGCAATAATAATAAAGAAAATAGTAAGAAATGAACAAAGGCATTAAGTATATGTCCTATGGCTGTGCTGTACAAAAAGGCAGCCACAAGTCATAGAAGTTAAATATCTTCTGGTTATTTATGTTTATATTTATTTAAATTTATTGATTGAATCATGTTTATATTTATTTATCAAATTGAAATGAAATACAATTAAAATTTCAGTTTTTCAGTCAAAATAGCCACATTTCAAGCTCTCAACACTCACCTACTATACCAGAAGCTTAGATAGAAACCATTTCTATCATCAGGGAGAGTTCAATTGGGCAGCACTGCAAATGCCCACAGGAAGGGTGTCTCTTTTATGAAAGGGAGTACACTTTGTTCCTCACTGCTCTAGAAGCTTCTAACTCAACATCAGGGCCATGGATACCAGCAAGTTCACTCAAGCTTTCATCACCATATCTAATTCATTCTCATTTTCTCTTTCGCTCCATCCTCTCTTCCCTCCAATCCCCCTGTGTGATCTCTTCTCTCAATGTCTTTCCTCATTCTGTTTTGAAGCAAAGGAGAAAGCATATTTCTAATAATTGCACAGAAGTAACTTTCAAGTTTTATTAATTTTTAAAAAGATCTTCTGTTTATTTATTTGAGAGATAGAGCATGAGCAGGGGATAGGTAGAGCAGGTGGGAGAAGCGGACTCCGTGCTGAACAGGGAGCCTGAAGTGGAGCCAGGGCTTGATCCCAGGATTCTGGGATCATGACCTGAGCTGAAGGCAGATGCTTAACTGACTGACTCACCCAAGCGCCCCTGAGTTTTATAAATTTTTAAGATTTTTTTTTTTTTGAAAGGTGCTTTTGCACAGAGAGTCATGCAGAATGATGCTCCTGTGCTGTCTGGGCTGCAGTGGAGTGAAACTGAAATCCTGAACTGAAGTGCCTGTTCCAATTCATCAAGCCACATGATGAGTTTCAGTTTAATGTATTCTCTTGTCCAACAAATGTCAGGAACCTGGTTTGGTTCCAGAGCAAAATCTGGTAGATAAGGCTTACTTAAGAACCAATGTAAATTTAACTCAAAGGTCCCAGATTGAAACATATACTAAATAACCTATATCCTCCAGAGAATCTCTAAATGTACTTTCCCTTAGCCTAGCAAGCTCCTGGAGTTAAGAGCAAGGTGCACTGGGTTGACCCAATCACTCTCGAATCATGTTAAAAAAAAAAAATCAGTACCTCAAAGGAAAGCTGTTCTCTTTTTCCAATGATGAACCCTTTGACATATAACCTTAAATGGCTTTCCCTATTTTATGAGGTTCCCTTCCGGTCCTGTCCCATAGCAACCATACATTTGGGAGGTAAAAATAAGCAAATCTCAATGTTTCACTGACCTATGAACTCCACCTTAAGAAATACTTCTCTACTACATCATTATATCCACTTAAGAAGAGACATAGAGAAGTTCACATTTTTGTCAGAGTAATGGTTGTTGCTTGGATATACTACCCCTTTACCCTTATCTATTACTCTAGAATTCTCTGACTCACTAAATTTTTTTTTGACTCACTAAAATTTGACTTAAAATTGAAACATGTAAGGCCAAACATTTAGTTTAGGAAAGATGAAGTAGATCTTAAGTACATAAAAATCCTGGATATTATATATAAAACAAACACGATAGGACTCTGACAGGTTGAAAGGAGAAGAAAGACTATTTAAGGATCTACAGACTTGAGGAGCAACACAATGGTGAGTTCCTTGGGTTTTTTGTCTCGTGTATTCCAGATTGGGTACTAGAGAAGATAGTGATGCAGAATTATCAGTGGGCACAGGGAAAAAAGCACCTAAGAAAAGCCTGCTCTTTCTACTCAGAGGACCAGAAAAGGAACAGCTTAACAAGATAGAAAACTTTTAGGCAACAGATGATCTATTCTAGTCAACACCACAGAAAACACTGTGGCTCACCCCCACTTCTGCTAACAATGCTAAGAGAAGAGTGTTCTACCTTTATCAGACTACAACAAAACTCCCTAATCCCTGTGTCAGAAGAGACCTAATGGAGAGTCAGAATTTCCACCAACCCCAACCCCACTGACAAATAAACAGAGTCTCTTCCTCTCTGTTACCCACAGAGACCTAGTCAGAGCTTGAACTTCCATTACCAGTTAAAAATGATGAGAAGCCCCTCGCTCACCTCCCCAAGTTGTCAATGAAGGCCTAATTGAAAATTTGTAATTTCCTTCTCTAACCTGAGGAGACAATACACATCTTATTCCACCAATGTGATGTAGGAGGAAACCTGCTAAAACATAAAATTTAAATAAGATTCAGAAAAATTAAGAGAATCATAGAATCTCAAACATTATTAAAACCTAAAAATTACCCATTCTTTTACCATGCTCCAAAAGGTAATAGATAAAAAAGACATTCATGGAAGAAAGGGTTAGAGAGAATGGAGAGAAAGAAAACCAAAACCAAAACAAACAAAAACAATGAACAGAAAAAAATATATATATAATGACAAACTTAAGCCCTAACATAATAATGACATTAAAGGTAAAAGTTCTAAATACACCAATTAAAAGAATTTAACTTACTGTACCAAAAAGAAAAAGAAAAGAGAATCAACCAAATGCTACCTACATGGAACTCATTTCAAATGTAATGATATAATATCATTAGTTTGAAAGAAAAAGAGGAAAAAAACCCACCATGTAAACAATCAAAAGAAAGCAGAAGTGTCTATAAAATAATCTGATTAGGTAGACATCAATAAAAAGAAAATGACAAGGCATATAGAGGAACATTACATAATGACAGAGACATATCAATCCCAAATATGTACACACCAAACAGCAGAGCTGCAAAATGCATAAAGCAAAAATAGAACTAAAATGAGAAACAGAAAAATTATACTTAGAGACATCAATACTACTCTCTCATCAATTTGTGGAACAACTGGACTGAAAATAAGCTAGGATATAAAAGAAATCAACACCACCAAACAATATGATTTAATCCACTTTTATAGAATACTCCAACAGCAGCAGGCTCTACATTCTTTTAAGCACCCAAAGACTCTATACCAAGATAGTGTGACCACACAAAACCTCAACAAATTTAAAAGAACTAAAATTATATAGTGTGTGCTCATTGCCCATAATGAAATCAAACAAAAAAAAATCAATAACAAACAGAAGACGAAAAATCTCCAAGAGTCTGGAAACAAACAAACAAAAAATGCACTTGGGTCCAAGAAGCGAGCCTCAAGGGAAATTAAAAAAAAAAAAAAGCCACACTGAACAGAAATTAAAATGAAAATACAACATATCAAAAACTTTTGTACACAGATAACAGCTAACACAGTGCATAAAGGGAATTATATAGCACTAAATGTTTGCATTGGAAAAGAGAAGTCTCAATTCAATAATCTAAACTTAAGTCTAAAGAAACTAGAAAAAAGAATAAAGTAAACCCAATGCAAACAAAAAAGGAAATACTAAAGAGCAGAAATCAGTAAAATTAAAACAGAAAAACAATTTGAAAAATCAGTAACAAAAAGCTGCTTAAAGAAAAGATCAATAAAATTGACAAAACTCTAGTATAACTGACAAGAAAAAGAAAAGACACAAATACCAGTACCAACAATGAAACATGGGATATCACTACAGATCCTGCAGACAACAAAAGAATAATAAGAGAAAACTATGAACAACTATACACACATAAATTTGACAATCTAGATAAAATGGACCGTTCTTTTAAAGTATAAACTATCACAACTTGCCCAATATGAAACACATAATTTGAATAGCACAATTATTAAGAGAATTTAATTCACAATTAAAAAACCCAAAACAGAAGTCTTTAGACCCAGATAGCTTCACTGTAGAATTTTACCACACAGAAGAACACCAAATTTTATATGATCTCTTCTAGAAAATAGAATAGGAGGGAACTCATTTTACAAAGCCTGATATCAAACCAAAGACAGTGCAAACAAAAACAAAAACCAATACAATACTCTCAAGATTGTGGATGCAAAAATTCTTAACATAATATTAAGCACATGTAATTCAGCTACCTATAAATAGGATGAGTGCACTATGACCAAGTGGGGTTACTACAGAGATGCAAGGCTGATTTGGTATTCAAAAATCAATCAGTGTAATCAACCACACTAACAGCCTATAGAAGAAAAATGACATGATTATACAATTGATGTAGAAAAAAGATTTGACCAAAATGAACACCCAAATGTGAATAAAAATGTTCAGAAAACCAAGAACAGAAGGGACCTTTATCAACTTGATAAAGAATATTTGTACAAAAACCTACACCATCATCATACTTAATGGTGAAAGACTAAATACTTTTCCCTTAAGATTGAGAACAAACAAGGCTATTGTTCACTTTGATCACTGCTGACCAATACAGCACTGGAACTTCCACTTCTAGTTGTAAATCTAAGAAAAAATACACAAGACTTGTATGCTGAAAACCATAAAACATTAGTGAAAGTAATCAAATACTTAAATAAACCGAGATATATAATATTCATGGATTGGAAGAGTCTACATAGTAAAAATATCAATTCTTCCCAAATTAATATAGATATTTAATGTAATTTCCAAGAAAATCATCAGTGATTTTTTTCTGTTGGAGATATAGCAAGATTATTCTAAAATTTATGCAGAAAGGAAAGGAACTAGAATAACTAAAAGCAATTTTTGAAAAAAAAAAAAGTGAGAGAAATCACTTTTCCAGACTTCAAAATTTACTATACAGCTACAGTAATACAGATTGTGTGGTAGTGGTAAGGGGCTAGATGAAAAGAAAAAAATCAGTGGAATAGAACAGATACCCAGAATAGCCCCACATATGTACACCGAACTGATTTTGAAGAAAGATACAAAAGTAATTCAATGGTGGAAAGATAACCTTTTCATTAAATAGTGCTGGAGAAATTGGACCTCCACTTAAAAAAAAACAAAGCAAACAAAAAAACAACAACAACTAAATCTTGACCAAAGTCTCACACTAAAAATAAGAAAAAGGCCATAGGCTTTATAATGTAAAACTATAAACATTTTTAGAAAAAATAGGTGATAATCTTAAGGACCAAGGGCTTCATGAGGACTTCTTAGACATGACATCAAAAATACAACCCATACAGGAACCTGGGTAGCTCAGTCAGTTGAGCATCCGTCTCTTGGTTTGGGCCCAGGTCACAATCTCAGGGATGTAAGATTGAGCCCTGCACAGGGTCTGCCTGCTTGAGACTCTCTCCCTCTCCCCTTCTCTTCCCCATGCACTCTCTCTCTCTTTATCTCTAAAATAAACATATTAAAAATAAAAACAAAACAACCCATAAAAGAAAACATTGATAAATTGAACCTCATCAATAGTAAAACGTTATTCTATGAGAGAGACTCTATAAAAAGGATGAGAAAACAACTTACAGGGAGAAGGAAATATTTGCATACTACATATTCAATCAAGGATATCCAGAATAAAGAACTCTCGAAACTCAACATTTAAAAAGTGATCTGATTAGAACATAAAAAACAAAAGACAAAGAGACATTTCACTAGAGAATATATATGGATGGCAATAAGCCCATGAAAAGATGTTCAACATCACTAGCCATTAGGGAAATGCTAAGACCATGATGAAATAATACTATACATCTTGTAGAATAGCTCAAAACCAAAACCAAAAAAAAGGTTTGGATGCAAAGGCAAGGATGAGGATAAACTCAGTTTCCCCTAAGTGTTTGATGGGAACTAAATGGTACAGCCAGTCTGGAAAAGTTAGATAGTTTCTTAAAAAGCTACACAATTATTATGTGTCAGCAATTGGGCATTTATCTTAGAGAAATGAAAACTTCATCCATATAAAAGCCTTTATATGATTGTTCATAGCATCTTTATTTTTAATATCCAAAAGCTGCAAACAATGAAAATGCTCCCAATAGGTGAATAATTAAATAAATGATGGTACAACCACACCATGGAATGCTACTCAGCAAAATAATAAATAAATAAATAAATAAATAAATAAATAAATAAATAAATAAATAAATAAAATAAAATAAATAAAAAAAAAACGATTGCACTATGAACATATGCAACAACTTAGATGGATCTTAGGGGTATTATAGTGATGAAAACAAAGTCAATATCAAAAGTGTATAATTCCATTTACATGATATTCCCAAAATGATAAAATTATAGAAGTGGATAACAGGTTAATGGTTGCCGGGAGTTAGGATTATAGGGAAGAGGTGTGGGCATAACTATAAAGAGGTGGCAAGAGTGGCTTCCCAGTGGTGATGGAACCCTTCCACACACTGACTGACATGGTCATCACACACATCTACATGGAATAAAGTGATAGAAAATGATACATGCACATTATATCAATATCAGTCTCCTGGTTTCAGTGCTGTAGGATAGTTATGCAAGATGCAACCACTGGGAGAAGCTAGGTGAAGGGTATGAGATTCCTCTGTACTATATTTGCAGCATTCTGTGAATCTGTAATTAATTCAAAATAAAAAGTTTTAAAAATAGTCAAATAAATCAAATAATTTATTATGTTGAACCCAAGAATATAGGATTAATGTAGTAGGGTGTCTTAAAGTTTCTTCTTTTTCTGTGTGCACAAACTTTATAATGTGAAATGTCTGCATTTCTTCCCACTACTACCCCAAACTTACTAACAAAAGTAGCTGACCCTCCTCCACATATGCCGCTTTTGTTGTCAAAATGAAAATGGAGTCAGAAGTTTACTAGCCTTCTATTGATGGCTGTTTTTTAAAATATTTTATTTATTTATTCATGAGACACAGAAAGAGAGAGAGAGGCAGAGACATAGGCAGTGGAAGAAGCAGGCTCCATGCAGGGAGCCCGATGTGGGACTAGATCCCGGGACTCCAGGATCACACCCTGGGCCGAAGGCGGCGCTAAACCGCTGAGCCACCCGCGCTGCCCTGATGGCTGTTTTAATGAGAAATAACATCTATCACTTTAGGATTGGCAGTGCCACCAGTGATGAGTAAAATGAGGCTCAGGAAGATGACTTACCCTTGCTATGATAGGATTGTTCAAAAGTAAGAGATCAGCAAAGAGCCCAGTTCTCCTATCACTCAACTCATGGCAATTAGCATTAAATTCATTTGTTTACAGAGAGTTAACTAGTACCAATAGATGCCTGTGTTTCAAGGAACTCTTCACTAAAAGGATATCTTGCAAATATATTCAAAGAAATTCAGTATTATCATTTTTATAACTAGTCAATACTAGTTGGTCCAAGGGTCCAGTAGAGGACCCCGATGTAATGATAAGAACACCAGAAATTTGCATGCTATCTAGCCCACTGGGTAAAGGGTGGCTTTAAAGGATGGTTCCTTTTAATAGATACGTACCGAACTAACTGTGCTCTTCCAGGTGAAACAGGTGGTCCTGACCTTTCAAGTCTTCCTCTATGTTTTTTCTCTTGAGTGTCTCTTAGTAAGCTTTTGTGCCTAAAAATATATTAACATTTTAAAATTAACTTATTGTGGATTGATAGGAAATTAAAAATAGAAATGTACCTAAAGATTTCATCATTTTCATGCACCCGTGTGACATGTTTTCCTAATACAGAAAATAACTGTATGAGTTCCAGCCTCATCTGACACCTGGGATGTCCCTTCAGTCTTTCAGGCACATTTTGGCCAGTATTTCTTTTATAAGGACCAAGTACTAGGAACTGTCACTCTGCAGGCCCCTTCACTCGGAGCCTTCTACTCTGGGCACATCCTGCCCTGGGTGAAAGTTGCCTGGTTACTTCCCTTCCCCACCCGACTCTGCCACAGGGCCTGGATCTGGTTTTCCAGGGATTCCCAGGTTTAGCGTGGTCCTTGGCACATAGTGGGTTTTCATTACATAGTGGCTAGGTAAACTCATAACTGAAAAATGCCAGGACGTGGGAAGAGTGGTATTTTAAGATTCACCTTCCAGCATAACAGAGCAGCCTGTGTATTTGTCATTTTCATACTCCTTCAGATAGGAGTCACAGAGATCAAACACCTCAAAATTGATGAGAATTAGAGGAACAAGAGCATCTCCTTTTTCCCCAGGACTCCTTCCATCTGCTCTCTGGGTTTGCTGGCAACATGTACTCACTCCGTGGTTCTCAGAATCCCTGCAAGTGAGGGTCCCCTGTGACCAGCTGGGAGCCACTTCTTGCTTTACCCAATCGGGGACCGCATGGAACATTAAAAATAGGCTGAAATTTGTAAGCTATATGCTAATTTAAAAAGTGTCCTTGGCATCTCCGACTGCCGGCTTTTATGAAACACAGGGCCTTAATCTGTGCTTAGGTACCTATTTATAGACGTCCTTAAGTGGAACTCGTTTTGTATGTCAGACATTCTTTAAATTAGTGTCTGCTTCACTTAAGCCTGTTAATATTTTGGAGGCTCTAGCCTTTCTGTGGTATTTACTTAAAGTTCTGTTAATAGATAAGATGCTGTCTCTATCAAGATTTCCCTGATTCACTTCACATAATTTTAATCATTCTAAATTCACCTAGCACTTAACTTCTTCAGGTCCCTACCACTGCGTTTACATTGCCCGTGAGATTCCTCCATGTCTTTTATCATCTTTTTCACGTGATATTAGCCCTGACCTACCAATTGAGTCAATGGTGCTCTTGCCTTCCCTTCTGGTGCCCACACATAAGCCGTATTCACGCCAAATACTTCTACTTGGAATATGAAGAGCAGGGAGGGACTGACTTGTATTATGGAGGGACATGTCAACATCTACTCTGGACTTTCTCCCATGACATAAACTAACAACTAGGCAAATGTGGTTACTGAGGATGTATCAGAGAAGCCCTCATGCAAATTTCTACATACTTTTTGAAATCAACAGTGGCCTTCCAGTTTAAAGTTGGCTCTAATCTCTTGGTCATTTGAAACTTCCCGAAGTTAATTTGGTTCTTCTCTAGTATATTCTTGCTTGAAGCAAGAAAAGCTTTAGGAAGGGCGTCTGCTTCTTCCTTCTTAGGTACCTCCTTAGGCTCTTCATTTTCTTTTTTCCATTCTTCAGTGAATCTAATATCCTTTATGTACAAAAAAAACAGTAATTTTTACAATGACATCACTTCTGAATTGTTTTGTGCTATCTGAAAATTAAAAAGTGATAACTTCAGAAAATGAAGTCTCTGATGCCTCTAACTTGTGTTGCTTAGTGACACACACTAGAGAAGGGCCACTTCAGGACTCAGGTCTCTACTGGAGTGACGTTGCCAGAAATGTGATGTTCCTAAGCTCCCCTCCCCACTGCAGCACACACAGATACAACAGCAGGGTTAGACCTACTCACTCCTCACTACTGCCAGACAGATCTAAACTCAAGGGCTGCCTGGGTGGTTCAGTGGTTGAGTGTCTGTCTTTGGCTCAGGGTGTGATCCTGGGGTCCCAGGATTGAGTTCCACATCAGGCTCCCCGCAAGGGGCCTGCTTCTCCCTCTGCCTATGTCTCTGCCTCTCTCTGTGTGTCTTTCATGAATAAATAAAATCTTTTAAAAAAATATCTAAACTCAGATGCTATATTGACTGGGACACATCATGTATAAATTTCTGAAACAAAGGATTAAAAGCATATTTTGCAGTTAGCCAGAGATAAAAGACACATGACAGAGGAAGTCATTATATTTAAAAGACACATGACAGAGGAAGAAATATAATTATTAAAAAAGACTTATCAGAAACAATGCAAGCCAAAGGAAAAGAGAATGACATCTTTAAAATATTTTTTTTAAAAAAGACCTGCCAACCCAAAATTCTAAATAGAGATTAAAAAAAAAAAAAAGCTTTCAAAAATAAGGGCAAAATAAAGACTTTCATAGATGATCAAAACCAGAGAATTCTTGTTCACTTCCGGAAGGCCTGTGCTAAAGAAATGGCGATGAAGTTCTTCATTCAGAAGGAATAACATACCAGAAAGAGGACTATACCACATCTATACAAAGAAATGAAAATCTGTAGAAATGGTAAAAATATAAAAGACTCCTCATATTATTTTTAATCATTCTAAAATGTAATTGATTCTCTAATGTAAAAATAGTATCGTTGTGTTGAGGGGTTAATAGCATACAAAAGTAAAATGCATGACAATAGTGCCAAGGGTAGGGAGAGGCACTGAAGGTTACTGTGGTAAGTTCTTAAAGTCTTTGTGAAATGGTAAGACAGTATTTAAAGGTGGGTAGGATAAATTAGAGATATACATTATGAGCCCTAGGGCAGTCACCATGAAACTTTTAAGAAGCATAACTGACAAAAAGCGTAAATAAAACAATCATTTTTAAAGGCTCAATTAATACAAAAAGGGCAGGAAAAGAGAGAAAAAATAACAAAGAACAAATGAGACAAAAAAGAAACAAGTAGCAAATTAGTAAATTTAAATTCAAATCAATCCCTAGTTACATTAAATAAAAATGATTTAAAACTTCAGTTAAAAGAAACTGGATTGAATTGGATGAAAAAGGTATTTAAAAACCCACTTTCCATACGACCAATAATCAAAAAATGCAGGAATGGTTACATTAAAATCAAACAAAATGGACTTAAAAACAAAATATTATCAGACCTAAAAAGGGAGACACATAATGACAGTCAACACAACTCTTATTGTATATTCACCAAACAACAGAACTTCAAAGTACATTTAGAAAAAAATGTAACTACAAAGAAAAATAGATAAGCCCACAATTATGAGACTTCAAAAACTCCTCTTTCAGTAATCAATAAAATAAGCACACAAAAATTAATAATATAGAGAACTGAGCAATACTATCAATTACATTGACAAAACTGACAATTATAGAACATACTACCCAATGGCAGCAGGACACATACTCCTCTCGAACAAAAAAGAAATCACCAAAATTGACCACATTTTGGTCCATAAAACAAACATCTACAAAGCTAAAAGGACTAAAATCATATGAAAAAAAAAAAAAAAAAAACCTTCTCTTAATTCAATGGAATTAAACCAGAAACCAGTAAAAGAAAGATAACTAGAAAATCTTCAGATATATTAATGTGCCTGAAAACATATCAAAATCTATGGGATGTAGTTCATGTAGTGTTCATATAGAAATTTACAGAATAAAACTTTATAGTAGAAAAAATAAAGGTCTCAAATGAATGGCTAAACTTCCAAATTAAGAGATTAAATAAGAGCAAATTAAACCCAAAAAAATCAGAAGGAAAATAAAATCATCAAGAGCAGAAATCAAATAAAAAGGAAAGCAGCCAAAAAAATCAATGAAACAAATAACTGTTCTTTAAATAAAATCAACCACTTCTTTCCAGATTAATCAAGAATAAAAAGAGAGAAGACTCAAATGATCCATATCAGAATTGAAAGAGCAGTCATCACAAAAGATCTTCCAGACATTAAAGGATAATAATGGAATGCCATACTTGATGCCAATAAATTAGATAAGTTGGATAAAATGTAAGAATTCACTGAAACACACAAACTACCAAGGCTCAAGAAGAAGAAACTGGACTAGCTCTATATCTATTAAAGAAATCAAATTCTCAATATAAAAACATTCCAATAAAGAAAGCTACAGGCACAGATGGCTTCACTGGTGAATTGTATCAAATATTTAAGAAAGGAATAATATCTAATTTGTATGAAGAATTCTAGAAAGAAGAAAAGTAAGTGAATATTTCCCAATTCATTTTCTGAGGCCACATTACCCAGCTACCAACACCAGATAAAGATGTTAAAAAATAACTACTAACCCATACCTTTCATGATTATAGATGCAAATATCCTCAGTAAAATACTATCAAATTTCATCCAGTAATGTCAAATAGGGTAAGACATAATGATGAATTGGGATTTACTCCAGAATTACTCAAAAAAGTCATCAACAGACAAAAGAAGGATAATCGTGCAATCATCTCAAGAAATGCAATAAAATCACCACCTCAAAGCAGCAATGGGCTCATCTCCCATGGGTTAAGTGGAGGCCCCATGGGAAGCATGTAAGAAGGCACTCTCCCTATCAGCCAAGGTAGCGTCAGCAGAGGCTTCATAGGAACTGAACTTCCACCCCTGTCCAATGGTAATGAAGCATACTATTCCACCAGAGTTGTCAATGGAAAGTGAAGAACTCAGATCTTGCAGGACCTCCAGACTCCACCAGCAAAGTA